>NW_010271599.1:421-2155 GCF_000690775.1 Eurypyga helias
TCAGTTCTAAATCAGGGTCCAGGATCTGTGAGCAGAAGTCGAGGGGTAGGAAACGGGGAAGTGGTGGTGGTGGGAGAAAAATTATATATATATAATTGTATATACACATACATATATATATAGGTGCTTGACGAGTTAAGTGCCTATATATATATATACACATATATGTATAGATAGGTGTACTGGTACTTGAGAGGTTAATCCAACACACATCTTTACCATCACAGCATTTTGGCATCCAGAGACCGGCTGAAGAAACCTGACGGTGTTAAGATGCTGGCCTGCATCTTGCGTGCATTGGCACCGGAGCCAGATTCCAAGCCCAACCTCTCCCACTTCCCAATGCTTTAAAAAGTATCTGATTTAACAAAACCAGGAGTCTTGAAATGATTAAAGGATGTTCAACAAGGCAATTTTTTTTTTGTGTTTTGTTTCGTTCTGAAAAAAATAGAATATATAAAAGTGGCCAACCTCCGGAAGATCCAGGTAAAGGACAGCTGAAGAGGTTTTGGTCCATAAAGAAATACTTCTTTTTTTTTTTATGTTTTCCCCCACTCGGTTTTGGGTAACAAAAGTTTTGGTCCAGTTTAAAAACGACGACAACAAAATTCTATATATAAACTCGGGGTTGGTGGGTTTTTTTTTTTTGCTTTCTGTTGGGATGCACGTTGGTTTTCGCGTGGGCTCATTGCCTGTATTGCATGATCGTCTTTCTTAGGTTTTGGTGCGACACATATATACTTTTAAGGAAAGAAAAGCACAATGTTGCGTGTGCGTGCGTGCGCGCGCGCGGGAGCGTGCGTGTTGCGTGTAGCTGCAGCTGGCATCGCTTGGAAAAAAAGGATGAAGAGTGAAGGACAGAAATGCGGAAGTCGAACACTCCCCCCATGGATGGGAACTCAGGACTGCTTTTGAAATACCCTGTTAGTGACTCCTGATTCGGCTGATGAACAAATCCCTGCTCGGATAAGGAAAAAAGAACAAAGTTCCAGACTCCACGGTGGCTCAGAATAATAAAATAAATGCTAATCACCCAGTGTGATTCCAATAGGTTCTTCCAAACCTTCTTCAGTTGCACCGGCGCCATTTTTATTTCTTCATCGTCTTTTTTTTTTTTTTTTTTAAATTTTCCTTTTTTTGTGGTTTTTGTTTGGTTATCTTTTTTTAGAAAAAAAGGAAAACAATAAAAGTTCTTTAGCTGCTGTGGTTTTTTTTTTGTTTAAATCTTTGAGGTAATACAGTTGTGCCCTCGTTCTAACAGGTTCCCAGAGGTTGATGGTTTCTTTTTTTATTATTTTTTTCTCAATCCCCGCATCCGTTTTCCTTTCTTTCTAGTTGTTTCTTTCTGAGCTCCCAGCTGGGCTGACATCCCTGGGGGGGAGGAGAGTAGGGGCTTCAGACCAAGATGAAGACTGAACATGGCTGGAGAAGAAAGGCTGGCAGGGCCCTCCCCGCGTCCCTGCTCCCTTCCCCGTCCGATCGAGGCGGCTTGGCTTGGTCAATGCAGAGAAGTCCCAATCTCACCACCAAAAAAAACTGAACTAAACCGCTTTGCTTGCAAGATCCGAGTGTGCGTTCAGAGTACTTGTTTTAAAAAAGACATTGCAGGCTGGAGCATCGTTCGCCCTTCAAAATTTCTGGCTTTGCTATTCATTTTAATTTTATTATTCACTTTTTTTTTTAAAAAATAACATACATTGCTTGTAAAATAATTTCTTTTTTTTCTTCTTCTTC
>NW_010271600.1:0-348 GCF_000690775.1 Eurypyga helias
TGGGGCCGGCGGGCGGGCCGGCAGCGCAGGGCTGCGCCCGCAGCACCGCTTCAGTGTCGCACGGCGTCTTTTCGGTGCCAAGCCCTGAAATACCTGCCAAAGAATCGCGGCAAGAATTTCAGCTGAAAAGGTCATTATCCTCTTTTCTTTTTTCTAATTTTTTCCCCCTTGAGCTTTTGTGCCTCTAATCCTCCTACTCAGTAAGTAACGATTGTACCAAATCCATACAGACGATTTTACCATTTCTTCTAACTTCTAATATGTTTCTCTGTTTCATGTTCCACTAAAGGTTAGGCAGGCTCAATGCCTAAGATTCTGCGATGCTTAATCACATTTTATAATTCGGTT
>NW_010271601.1:0-211 GCF_000690775.1 Eurypyga helias
AAAGGAGCCAGGAGGAAATGTTGGTGCTGGTCTTCACCTTCCCTTGGCACCGCTGTGACAGTGAAAGACAGACTCACGCTCTGCGCTTGCCTTCTTTCTTAGCCATCCTGAAGTTCTCTCAGGCTCAGACTGACTTTTTCAATAGCTGAGGTCTGACGTTGCAAACGTCAAGTGATTTCTTCCACAGCAAATGGGCAAGGACTGAAAGCTG
>NW_010271602.1:0-312 GCF_000690775.1 Eurypyga helias
TGGATCCAGCCTCTGCAAGCTTCCCACTGGCTCCCTCCCAGTGCCTCTGGTATGGGAGTACAGTAAGCACTCAGCCTGATGTACTATGCAATGAAACAAAATTTTATAGACTCCCCTAGGATAGCAGCTCATCGCTGCCTGGGACCAGGCACTTGTTCCACTCCTTGTTTCATACCATTTACATCGTGCTCACATTCCACGCTGTTCCATCCATAGCCCACTATCCCCTCTCCCATCCCATCCTACACAGATATCATTCCCTTAGTCTATAGACCATCTTCACAGAATGTCCATTACTCCATGACTTTAGGT
>NW_010271602.1:1362-1611 GCF_000690775.1 Eurypyga helias
GCAATCTTAGCAGCTGGATCCACCTGCTGATTGTGTTGATGTTCTTCAGTAGCTCGGATTTTGGGCATTTGGGCATCGATGTGATGCACTTAGACGACCACGTTTTCTAGACGGAAAGCAATGTCTTGCCATAATGTGGTAGCCCGGTTGGGTTTGCCTCGGCCCTGCCAGTTGCTCTGTTTCCATTGCTGTAGCCATCCCCACAGGGCGTTTGCCACAATCCAGAAGTCAGTGTAGAGGTCAAGCACT
>NW_010271602.1:1777-4278 GCF_000690775.1 Eurypyga helias
ACCCATCAGTAAACAGCATATTGTATATGCCGTTTCCAGATTAGTTTCTTCAGCTCGTGTCACCACCTCCTCTGGTGACATCCCAAAATCTTTGTCTTCTCCCAGGCCATGGTCAGTTCTAAGATTCTTGGGTGACTGGGATTCCCTATGAGGGATCATTGTGTTATCAGGGCAGCCCACTTACTCCACGTAGTATCAGAGATGAGTGGAAGAGACTCTGCCTTTGAACATCCAGCCCAGCATAGGTAGTTGAGGTGCCGGAAGGAGCTGTGCTTCCATTCCAGCCACTGCTGAGGCAGATCAAACTCCTTCATCAGGTGCTAGTATCTCTTTTTCATTTGAAGTATAGCAAAACTCGGATCCTGTGTAACCCCTGCTCCAAAATCCTAGGGGTGGGTCTTGTGTCTCCCCTGGTTCTTTCTGCTAGTGATCCCTTGTAGGGCCATTCTCCCTGGCTGTGGGGTAGAGCACATTCTTTACCTCTGGCCCTGTCAGGACTGGTCCAGGAGATACTGCATGAACAATCTCCTACTTGTTCTGTTCAAAGGCTTGTCACTGCTCAGGACCCCAGTAGAAATCGTGTTTACTCACAAGTCACTTTGTAGAGAGAGCTGACAATTTGGCTGTAATTTGGAATATGCATCTGCCAGAAACCCAAAACACCTAGGAAAGCTTGTGTTTCCTTTTTGCTTGTTGGTGGGGACATCGCTGTGATTTTGTTGATCACATCCATCGGAATCTGGCGATGTCCATCTTGTCATTTTACTCCTAGAAAATGTACCTCTTGTGCATGTCCTTTAACCTTACTTTGCTTTATTGAAAAACAAGCTTTCAGGACGACTTGGATGATATTCTTCCTTTTCTCAAAATGTCATTAGCTGTGCTGCCCCATAAGATGATGTCATCAATGTACTGCAGATGTTTTGGAGCTGCACCCTAATCCACTGTGGTCTGAATCAGTCCATGGCAGATGGTTGGACTGTGATTCCACCCCTGGTGCAATCACTTCCAGGTGTATTGGATGCTCCTCCAGGTGAAAGCAAACTGCAGGCTGAACTCTCTTGCCAAAAAAATGGAGAAAAAAGCATTAGCAATATCAATCGTGGCATGCCACTTGTCTGTCTTTGACTCCAACTCATATTGGAGTTCCAGCATGTCCGGCACGGCAACACTCGGTGGCCGGACTACGGTCAGTACGTTCAGGCCCCGATAGTCCACTGTCATTCTCCATTCCCCATCAGACTTATGCAGTGGCCAGATGGGGCTGTTAAAGCGTGAGCGGGTTTTGCTGATCACCCCTTGGCTCTCCCATTGATCAGTTGATACATGGTTTCATTAAAATATTAGACAGTCAGAAGGGTAGAGGCGAAAGAGCCATGAAAGTTAGAATTTAGCTTTTTCTGTTATCTTAATAGTTTCTCTTTGAATATTTTGCCAATGTTACAAGTTATTAATGTTTTATAACCTTCCTGATTAGCTTTTAGTCTCTTGAAAATAAAAAAGGAATATATCTTCTCACTTTGCAAAGACAATCTTACTTAAACTTAGCTTTCTTTGAACAAAGATCACAGAACAAATTTATCTATTATTTTATGAGGTATTTTGTTTTACTTAGTTTAGTTTGTGCTGGTTTCATGCCAGAATGAGCTGTTTTTGCACACAAGTTGGGTTGGTCCATAATGGCTAAGAGGGTTGCCTCATTCCATTGTACGTAGTGGCCTGGGACGGGGGATCATAAAGACTTTGGCTAGCTTGATAGCTTGGTCCTTAGCTCTTGTGATGTTTGTTAGCAGTGGGGTAGGTTCATTCCTTAGTGGGTGGGGGGGTTGCTTGGCTTTTTTCCTGGTCATGTTGTGTCTCTGAGGCTCTGGCTCTTTAGGCTGTCTGTCTCGGACTCTCGTTTCTCTGGGACCTGGCTGTGTCCATGATTTGATCAAATCAGTCTGACAAAAAATAATAGATGAGTGCCTTTTTTTCTTAAGATGGACTAACTTTTTATTCGTGTAAGTGGAACAAAAAAAGAAACTTGGGTCATGGTTCTGACTTTACTCTCATGAAGAGACCAGTGACACAAGTGGCATTCCTCAGGGGTCAGTATCGGGACTGGTGCTGTTCAACTTCTTTGTTGGTGACATGGAGAGTAGGATTGAGTGTACCGTCAACAAGTTTGCTGATGACACTAAGCTGCGTGGTGTGATGGACATGCGGGAGGCAGGGGATGTGATCCAGAGGGAGCTTGACAGGCTGGAGAGGTGGGCCTGTGCCCAATAATTATAAAATATTTTTTTTTCTGTGGTCACATTGTTCCATGCAGCTGGATCAAATCAAAAGAAGCAATATCAGAGGTCCACATTGCAACCAAATATTTAAAGTTTTCAAACTTTTTTGTCATGAAGCATCTATATCTATACAAACATCATCTGACTTCATCTACTGTATTTTACTATTAGGTGGTAAACCAAACCCAAAATTTAAATAAATATATATTTAATTTAATAATA
>NW_010271603.1:0-3258 GCF_000690775.1 Eurypyga helias
AGAGCCGGGGGGCTGTGCCTGGCTCCAGCGCCCAGCAACCCCCAGGCAGCACAGCCACCAGCACCCTGCCCCCTTCCGCGCTTGCTCTCTTGCCTTTGCTCTCAAACACCTTGCTGAGTGCTGTTGGCGCTGGCATGAAGGGTGCTTCCGTGGCCGAGCCGACGCTGGTTTGGAAATCACAGCCTGGGAACCCCCTTTGGGGAAGAAGTCCGTGCAAGAGGGTTGTGGCAAGTGCTGTTGGATGGAGAGTTCCTACAATGCCCTCAAGCTCAGAGAGCTGGCAGTGCAGGAAATGCAGAGGGAAATATTTATTTGACATTTGAGATGGGGCTGAAGATAGTTTTCTGGTTGTGTTTGTGAGCAGACGTGTGCAAGGGGGCTTGGGGGTCAAGCACTGGGGAAGCCTCCTGCAAACCCAGGGCAAGGCTCGCCTGGGCTCTAACTCCTCCTGTCCCTCGGTACCACAGGTTGGTGGCTTTTCCTGGGAGGACTGCAGTGAAGGGAAGGATCCCGTGGTGCTGCAGAGCCTCTCTGTGGCACCCGACCCCATCTCCATCCCGGGAAGCATGCGCATCAGTGCGGCGGTCAAAAGCAGCAAGACTGTAGTTGCCCCTCTGAAGGTACATGCTGGAGATGCCTCCACGGGACGGGGGAGGGCAGAGCTTCCCAGAACCACCTGGGAAACCGGCAGTGGGTGTGGGAATGAGGCACGGAGTGGTGCAGCGCTGAGCTCACTGGGCTCTGTACGCCAGGATGGGATGATGGGCGTGGAGAGACCCATGGTGGGAGCAGACAGCCTGATGGGAAGCTCCCAGTGGGAGAAACCACCTGAGCTGTGTCGTGTCCTGGGGACATAGTGACCCAGGGTGGGAAATGAGACCCCAGGTGCCCTGGGTGTTCCTGATGGTTGCTGCAGCACTTGTTTCGCAGTGGCCAGACCTGGCTGCTGCCTACCGGGACATGCCATGGCACCGCTGCGGGAGCCCTGAGCTTGCCAAGCCATCCTGCACCACTTTTCGGGGACTTTTTGAGCAGTGTCATGGTGCCTGTTTGGGACTGCGGGGAGCCTGGAGGCAGAGCTGCAGGATGGGAGCTGCTGGGTGGTTTTGTGATGGAGAGGGGAAGGAGCGGGTGCATGGGGTGCTCGGAGGTGTCTGCTCAAGGGGTCAAACCAAGGCTGGAGGAAGAGAGACCTGCAGGTGGAGAGGAACCAAAAGCAGGAGGGGGAAGTGAGCGTGCGTGCGGTGGCCCTATGGACACCCCGAAGAATTGCATAAGCAGGAACTGAGGGAAATGGCTGGAGAATGGTGGTGGGACAGGCTGGGGGAGCTGTGGACACCAGCTGTACTGGTGTGGGACTCTTTCGCTCCAGGCAGTGCTAGTGGTGGAGAAGGCACTGGGTGACCTCTGGATCCAGCTGCCCTGCATCGACCAGATGGGCAGCTGCACCTATGATGATGTCTGCACCATTCTCGACAACATCATCCCACCTGGCACGACCTGTCCGGAGCCCCTGCTCACCTACGGCATCCCTTGCCACTGCCCCTTCAAAGCGGTACGCCCGAGACCCCCGGTCGGCGATGCCGGCAGCGCCCTGGGTACCACTGTGCCCTTCGGTGTGGGCTTGGGGGGGTTCAGCTGGTCTCTTGCCTACGTGTCTCCTCTCCCCGCAGGGCTCCTACTCTCTGCCAGCCAGCGACTTCGACCTGCCTGACGTGGAGCTGCCTGCCTGGATGACCAACGGCAAATACCGTGTCCGGGTGGTCGCCAGCAGCGGCAGGGAGGAGCTCGCCTGCATCAAGCTGGCCTTCTCCCTGCAGGCCCAGTGAGGCGTGGGGCTATCCCACCTCTCCCCACCACCTTACTCCCCTGTCCCTCCCAGTTGCACCCCATCTTGTCCCACTCTGTCCCTGTGAGGTGCATCCGTCCTGCTGCCAGGAGGAGGCAGCCTCCGTACCCCCGCTCAGTGTCCCCCTCCCCTGCTACACACAGAAAGGCCCCTCCAGCTGTCCCTTTGTCCCCAACCCCATCACTGGGGTGTCCCCTGCCCTCATCAGGGTGGCCGTGGAGCTAAACTTAGCCTTTCAGTGTGACTTGGGGGTAGTTACTTTTTACCTAGTTGAGCTCTTTTTTTTTTTTTTTTTTAAATCCCTAAATGTAGGGAATTTTAGACAAAAGCATTCCAGGGAAAAGCAATACTTCTTGGAGCAGTCTGTGGGGAAGTAGGAGTGTGTGGGACTGCTGGGAGCAGCCTGGAGGGATGCAGGATTAGCTGCGGAGGGTGTCCCTGCTTGCCCACACCACCTCCGCTGTGGCAGCTCTGGGTCTGCCTTGGGCACGTCCCTGTCCTGTGTTTGGGACCAGCTTGGCAACGAGGCGCCGGGGAGGGCACCTCCCCGTGTCCCTCCTGCCACGCACATCACAAGCACAGCAGGACTGGAACTACCCAAACCCCAGACGGACCTTTCCACTCGTGAGGGACCAAGCGGCTGGCGGTGCTCCCAGCGGCAGGAGAGGTGGCCGGACACGGCTGTGACAGGCAGCTGTGGCACAGCCTGGCCGAGGACAAGTCCCGCTCATCTCATTGTGCCACTGGGACTGAGACGAGGCAGGGTGCTGCACTGGGACCATCCTTGCCGTGCGCCGGCAGAGGTACCCCCACGGGGAAGCAGTGTCACGGTCATGGGATGGTCTGGGAGATGACCAGCAGCCTGGGTCCTCTTGGGGGGCCCTGCAGATCATCTGATTGTGGCTGGTGGCCGAGGCGTGGGCAGGCAGCATCTTTCCTGCAGCTCCATGTCACACACCCTGCCAGGTCTCGGCGGCTGCAGGTAACCCACCAGCCCCCCTCATCCCTCGCTCCCTTGCTGTCCCTGCCTGCTCGCATTATTTAGCCCCTCCATGGGGCTGGCCTTCCTCCAAGCACTTTATTTGCCTTACACCGCTGCCGGTCTGCTGCCGCGGGGGATCCTCGGCCGTGCAGATGTGCTCCCACCGCCCTTCTGTACCCCTGACTCGCTCTGTTTTATCCTGCTGCTGGGTCCGACCTGGGTTTGTTTTGCCTGGAGAATCTCCATCCCTCTCGCCCCGCTCCCCACCGCTGCACAGCCCCATTGCCAGGGCGGCTTCCTCCTTTCGGGCAGGTAATGCAGGTTCTTAATAAATCTTTTTACCAGGGAGTGGAGCTGGTGCCTCTTGGTGCTGGGGGTGACCTGGGGGTGACGTTTGTTTCCCTTGAAATAGTGGGAATGTGGTTTT
>NW_010271604.1:0-234 GCF_000690775.1 Eurypyga helias
TCCGCGTCGCTGCCGTGTACCAGCCGGGATTCCTGGTTCCCGCAGCACAGCACAGCTGGGATGTTCCCTATCCCGGCTCTTTACGGACCAAGGCAACCCCCCAAACGCTACGCAGCCAGCACGAAGACGTTTAAGGTAGAAGCTGTGAGCCGAGGGCTCCGATCACAGCCCTTTCCCCTCTGAAGACGGGCACGGCTCCTCTGCGCCCCGGGGAGTTTGGGCATGGCCCGCTCG
>NW_010271605.1:0-3460 GCF_000690775.1 Eurypyga helias
GTGGCCTCTTCCAGCCACGCCAGCGGACACAGCGACTCCCGACGCAGCCCCCAGTAACCCAGCCATCTGAGAGGAACCCGGATTCTTGACTCCCTCAGGCATCGGCAAGATCGCTGCCTTTGCCAGCCCCAGAACCAAGACAAACCCACGGGGAGCTGCGCAGTAGCCGATCCCACGTGGAGTTTGTGGAGGTGGCAAAACCCCGCACTGGCAAAGGATACTCAGAGAACGGGGCGTGGAGTCGGGAAACACCCCCTCTCCTCCACCACATCGGTGAGAACAAGCACCCATCTCCAAGGAGTGGGGTTAGTAAACTGCACCCAAAATGACACCCGAAGTTGCTGAAGGTCTCCCTGCTCCGAGCGTCCCAAACTCACCTTCGTTATCATAGGAGCCGGCAACGGAGCGAGAGATGTACCCAGGCACAACGGAAATCATGGCGGCAGCAAGCAGTCCTGCTCCCGCATCCTGAGGGAAAAAACAGAGCCAGAGGGTGGGAAAAACCGATGGTTTTTCCGTTATCACGCCATCCTATGCTGGGATATGCCTCAAAGGAATCAAGATTGAGCGCTGGAATGGAATTTCAAACCAGGTCACGCTTCCCAGAAGCTCTCGTTTTCGACTGGCGCGGTGGCCACCCCCCAGGCTCTGACAGTGCTGCGAGCTGCCTGTCCAAACAGCCCCCTCAGCCCGCGCCGCTCCGAGAAGGAAAAGCCTCCGGGATTCTTCCCCCCACCCCGCCCCTTGCCTTGAGCTCTTTGGTGAGATGGTAAGTCACTATGGTGGTGAAAGAGGAGAAGAGGGGAGCCAGGAACACGCAGACATTCCGGATGTCGATGGTGATGTGGAAGAAGTGCAGCACGTGGTAAATCGCTGCCGACGTGATCATCAGGCCTGCGGGACAGGAACAACCGTTGTCAGGGTGCGCCGGGCCTGCTCGCAGCGCCGGGGGTCATTAGCTGGCACTGAACAGCTGAAAGTCTCCCCAGGAAGGAGCCAGGATGCCTCAACAGCCCCCCGCTGCGCTCCCCTCCCTGAATGCCAGCTGGGAGAGGCTCTGCATCCTGCCCCTCTCCCCAATTTCCCTCGTGCCAGGTGCGTTTCCGCTCAGCGGAAGCCCGACGGCTCACCTGGATAAATGGTCCCACCAATAATCCTGCCCAAGGGGTACCACGCTCGGTCGTCAAACCAGTTGTGGAATTTATAGAAGCCCTCCTCTGCCAGAAAGCGGGTCGTGCGGTAGTTGAAGTACCTGTAACGGCGACACACACTAAGCACCCTCTGCATCCGGGTGTATCGACCGCTCCCTGCTCCTCCGGTCACCACCGCGGCCCCCGGGAGCGTTCAGGTGGATTTTAGCAAGCCCAACTGTGTTCCTGCTGGGATACCCTCTGATGCCTCGGGGTAACAGCGCGCTGTAAGGGCTGACCGGGCGTTTTCCGTGCGGAGGAAATGGGTCCGCTTTTCCTGGAGCGCTGCAAAGCTCGGCTGCAAAGGTTCATTCCCCCTCCCAGGGGATCGGCACAGGTAACATCCTCCCCAATTTAGTCGGCAACAAGCCGGGGAGGCGGACATGAGTCGCAACGGGAGCGCTCTCCCGCTGTGCCCTGCTCAGGTAGGGAACAACCCCAGCCCAGCGTGGCGTGGGGCAACCAACCCGGCTTAGATCCAGGCTGCAGGATGAGCCCTGGGAACCAAGAAGTGAATTTTGGGTCTGGAAGAGGAAAACCTAGCTTCACTGCCTTTCAAATCCCTCCTCCTGTGGGATTAACCCGAGCCCAGCAAACACCACCTGAATTCCACATGCTCCAGAAGAGAAAAACCCAGCAGCCCCCCCTCCCCCCGAACAAGAGGAGAGGAGGAGACTTACGGGTCAAATTCATGGATGACGCTTTCAAATCTTAAGACGGAAAAAAGCCTCGTGGAGAAAGCTGCAAAGACAGGAAAAGGGCAGAGTCAACCTACAGCACCCGCCAAGCCGGAGTTTAGTAGGTTTATCCTCTACTTTGACCCATTAAACTTGTTTCTGCCTCACACTGGTCATTGGGAAGATGGAAAAACGCAGGTGTCTGGAAGGAAGACATGGAAGGAGTAAGAGCGTTCCCTCAAGAAAGAAGAGAGCTTCCCAAGAAGAGCAGAGCAGAGGCAGCTCCACCCCGGGGTCCCTCCGAGGGTGCCAGCAAGGCCGGCGCGGCAGGACGGGGACTTACACAGCACCGCTGCCATCGACAGGATGAGAAGCTTGAGCAGAGTGTCTTGCTTCTCGTAGGAGAGCCGGAGAAACCCTAACTTGGTCATTTTCACATCGAAGGCCGAGACCAAGGACGTTGAAAGATCTGAAAACGAACGTGGAAGGTGATCAAAGAGCGAGCCAGCTCCCAGCCCCATGATGTCCCTGAGCGTTTCAGGAAACAGGACCTCAAATCCCCACCCCGCCAGACGCTTTCACCGATCCGTGTCTCCCTTCCCCACATCCCCTTGCCCCCATCCTCACCTGATCACTCGTCCCAGGGCTCAGCTGAGGTTCTTCTTTTACAGAGACCAGAACTTCTTCGGGGCAGAGTCTGTTTCTCTGCACACAAAACAAAACCCAAGCGTAAGCTCTTAGCAAACCCACGAAGTTTTCCCCGGCGGGTCGCTGGAGTTTAACCACCACCTGTAAGCGACGCACGAAAACCCAGGAATCCATAGGGGTGGCAAAACGTCGGTGCCTGTTTCTCACATGTAGAAGATCTGAACAGCTCCTGGCTGCTCCCACTCTGAATTATTGACGCTAAACATACATATCCTGGTGGTTCCCTAACACAGGTAAGCACAGTGTATATCGGACACCCGGATTAGTCCAACCTCCCTGGTGGAGGAAGAGCCAGCAAAATCCAAGTATTAAACACTAAGGAAGTGAAACTGTGGCCAGAGAACAACGTCTTTCTAAGTCTTGAAAATGCTCTGATTCCCCTAAAATACTTCTTTACCAAATCAACCTGGACACCCACCCCACACCGCTCCCACCAGGTGCGGTCCCAGAACTGGGGGATAAATCCTCCGTTGCCATCTCGGAGCTACAACACCGGGGAGGGCAGATTAGGACAGGCCAAGATTTAAAAATAAAATACAAACTGAGCCTGAATAAAAAGAAAAAAAGACCTCTCTGTGACCTAGAAGTGATTCCAATTCACACACATCTGCTGCTAATTGATAAAGAAATAACCCTGCATGGTAATGATTTCCTGGTTCCCCTGGCGATAACGAGCAGCAGCTAATAGTGGCAGAACACTGATGTCTCCCGGGCACAAGTGACTCTGCCACCGGGGTACCGCTGGTACCCCAATTTCCACAGCTCCATCGGATGGCTTATGGAGTGTTGGGGCACCCTTCGCCACCCCGTAACGCCGCAGCTGCTGGGGGAACCAGCAGCCCCCAGCCAGACACTGGGGAAGGAGGAAACGCTGTCCCTGGGCTA
>NW_010271606.1:0-9348 GCF_000690775.1 Eurypyga helias
TCTCCCTGATATCTAATCTGAATCTACTCGCTTTCCGTTTAAAGCCATTGCCCCTTGTCCCCAGCTCAGGAAACCACTCCTCCCGCTGCAGAATGCACCTTCACCGGAGCCGATCGATCACCTCTGCGAGTGGCATGACAGCGACACAAGAGCACCCTGTCTGGGCAAGGACCTTGACTATCTTGAGCTATGGACCCCTGCGGATCATCAAGTCCAAGAACTTTGCGCGGGCGTTATCAGAAAGTTGTTTTTCCTGACAGCAGCTTGATTTCTCTGCTCTGAAGCTCTTCCTCCCAGCGACTTGCTGCCCGGAGCTGTTGAGAACACACAGGAGATGAGCGAGAAATTCTTGTGGCAATCCTTTGAGCGGAGCGTGGAGATCCAGATCACCAACAAAACTCAGGATGTCACCTTGTACAACCCCAGGTAATGCTGTGAGGAGGGGGTGGGGAATGGAAGACCCCTTGCCAGAGAGGATTAAGGCAGAATTCCAAGGTGGACCATCTCCCAGTGTTTGGACCATCTCCTTTGTGAGCCCAAGTGGTCTCCCCATCCCTTTTCCTTCTAACCTGTCCTCTCCTTCCAGGAGCTACTGCTTCAGCGGCTACAGCTCCATGCCACCCAGCCCCAGGATCCCACCAGATGTCACAGAGAGTTGCCAATTTGCCAACTCTGTGATCTATTTTCGGGGCTGCGTGGGGGTCCTGATGTATGAGGCGGACACCTTCACATTGGCCATCCTCTTCTCCAACCCCTTCAACTACAACGTTTTCTGCATGAAGGTGGCCCTGGAGATCTCCCTGCACAAAGTCCACCTTGGAGACTTGAAGGACATCTACACCAGGATGTATAGTAGTCAACCCGCCGGCACTGATGAGGGCACCATGTTCCACCGAGTCAAGCTTGGTGCGTGCCAGGAGGCCGCTGTGGTCTCTGCGGGCAACGTGAGGGTCATGGCCACCATGTCCAATGCTGCAAAGTCGGTCATCAAAGTCATCCTGGAGAATAAGGATGGTTCCATCTCTGAATCCAAAAGTGGCACCACCCGTTAGCCTCGGGCAGCATCAGCCGAAGGGGTGGACATACCTTCGCTGTGTTGCTGTAAACACCAGGCAGAACCTTCTGTCCTCAATAAATGGTTGAGCAAAGCAGTTGTGCATCCAAACTCGTGCTGTCTTGTCCTAAGATAGGAGAGGAAGAAACCCAGGTAGGAAGGAAGATGCTTCTTTCATCTCCTAACCCCTTGTCGGCGGCTTGGCGGGCACCCTGTTGAGCGGTGAGGAAGGGGGGCATGGTTGGAAGGTCCTGGGGGTGGGCTGTGCTGGGAGGGCTTGGGACCTTGCTGGGATGCAATGCCAGGTGGAAACCTGCTCTCCTGAAGGTGCTTCTTGATTTGAACTACGGCTTGCGTTTAGTTTTGACGTTTGTCCCTCTGATACCCACCTGGGGGTCCTGGTGTAGGGGGCAGACACCTTCCTGTTGGCCATCCTTTTCTCCAACTCCTTGGATTACATTTTCTACGTGGAGGCTGGGCTGAAAACATCTAACCTAGCCCTACACCTGTCACATCATCCCACCATTTCCACTCCCAACGTTCTTACGGCAGTCGTGCCGGTCTGTGTCATCTCTCCCCTAACCCAACCTATCTCTGTGCCCTCCGTCCATCCGCCTGCCCATCCCTCCATCTAGAGGGGTTTGTTTGTGGAGATAAAATGCTGTGTAGCTGGACCACCTCCAGCCATGCGCTGGAAGGAATGGGGGCTCACGTCTCCTGGGCCCCCCAAAAATAGCTCTTTTATTCTGCTTTCCTTTCTGTGGAGGAGAAAACAGCTCTGGGCTTCTTCCTGTGCCACGTTATCCGATGAGAGGTTGGTGATTACCACGAGCTGTGTCATTTTTTGCTGTGAGGTGCAACCGCCTGGGCTCGATGTTTCCTGTGAGTAAACAGATTTTACTTGTGGCTTTTTTTTTCTTTTACTTTTCTTCTGCTTTGTGGTTGAAAGTGGCAGCGGCAGCCGAACCAGGATTAAAAAAGCACCGTGGTGGGGCAGCAGAGGTGGATAGGGGGTCACTGGGGTTGTGGTTTAGTGGCAAGGGCAGCACGAGGTCTGGGGTTTGTGGGGAAGAAGGGAGCGACAGATCTCTGAAATGTAAACTGAAGCCTTTTTGGTGGCTGACTGAAGGGTTAGATGCAGCTGAGAGGTGGGACAGGGCAAAGCCATGCAGAGATCATCATCATCCCTCTCCAACAACCTGATACCTCCGCTGCCTCCCTCCCTCCAGGCAGTGGTGACACAAACTCTCCCTTCACCCCTCAGTCCTTCTTGAACATCTGGTGGATCAGACAGGACCTTTGGACGACCTTCCCAATGGGAAGTCTGCACAGATTTTGGCTAAGCCGGCTGATGCTGAGGCCAGAGGTACACTGGGAGCAGCTTCGTGAGGGCAAAGTGAGAGCCCCAAGTAGGCAGGACAGGCGGTCAGAAAGAGCCGAGGGACCATTATGTGCCATCGTCACCTGCCAATTGCTGTCTCTGGCTGCCATTATCTTTTGTCCAGCAGTTTCCTTGGAATCCACTATGACCATGGACCAGGTGGAGGTTATAAAACATAGAATCATGGAATGTTTTGGGTTGAAACGGACCTTACAGACCATCCAATCCCACCCCCTGCCATGGGCAGGGACACCTTCCACTAGACCAGGTTGCTCCAAGTCTCATCCAGCCTGGCCTTGGACACTTCCAGGGATGAGGCACCCACAGCTTCTCTGGGCAACCTGTCCTAGTGCCTCCCTGGGATGAATTCCTTCCTGATGTCCAATCTCAATCTCCCTCTTTCAGTTTAAACCCGTCACCCCTTGTCCTGTCACTCCCTACCCTTGGAAAAAGTCCCCCCCCAGCTTTCTTGCAGCCCCCCCAGGCATGGGAGAGGGCTCTAAGGTCTCCCCGGAGCTTCCCTTCTCCAGGCTGAACCCCCCAACTCTCCCAGCCTGTCCCCATGGCAGAGGGGCTCCAGCCCTCGGAACATCATCATCAGCTTACTCAACGGATCCAACAGCAGCCGAACTGCTGAGGGTTTTGTGCTTCCCAGTCCCAACACCCTGACGGAGCAGGAAGGCTGAGCCCCTGCTGTTGTCTGGGAAGCCAATTCTTTTGCTCATAGGTGCACGATATTAAGAGTCTTGGGTCATAAATTAAGAAATCTTGTGACATGAGCGATGAATAAGTGAATTAATGTGATAGACTAGCCTGGGAAAAAGGGGATTGAGCCCCTATTTTTCTTGCTGTTTATTATATTTCTGAATGATGTAATGAAATAAAGCATAAATCACAGAGTATGTCGTCCTGTATATTTGAGAGATCCAAATGGAACTTGACAGAATACCCACCAGATTTACCCTCTCCCATGATTGGGAGCTGCTGGAAACAGTTCCTGATGCTGGATGTGCCTTTGGGCAATGTCTTCATGGGCTCCATGTGAGACGAGGGCTACAACCACGACGTGTGTGGATCTCGGGCTTCTACCCCCATTCGGTGGAGGATTAAGCATCTATGAGACCCTGAGGCCAATGCAAAGGGCCAACAGTCAGCAGCAAAGCACTTTTAAAATTAATTTATGCCCAAGAGCCACCGCAGCGTTCACAGTTGGAGCAAACTCTAATCCTGCCACCAGCTCGGAGCAGCATGTTTTGGCTAAGGGCTGTGTCTCTGGGGGCTGCAGATGATGCAGTTGGGTCCCCAGGTTGCTGGAGAGGTGGGTTTTGGCAGTTGGAGATGCAGTGCAGGTGGCTTTGAGCCGAAGGACACCATCTTGGGCCAATTTCCTCCTGCCACGACCACAGGGAACTGACAATTCGTAGTGGTCTTTGCCACTGACCCCTCCAGGACCTTGGAGCATCTCTCTGGGTTGCCAACAGGTTTTCCAACTGCAAGGGCCCCTGGATGTGTCTTCCTTCATAGCATCTGTGAAATGCCGTGGTCTTCTACCGGGGTATGAAGCTCTTCAACCAGGCCAGCTGGACTCGCTTTTCTGCAAGAAAGGCATGGCGATGAGTCAATATGTTTTGTTGGACCATCCCTGCAGAGGGGGGTCTCCATGAGGTGCTCCATGCCTTGGTGGAGCATGGAGCCCTCTGAGATGGCCGAAAGCCCTCTTAGTGCCTCCTAATCTTGCTTGGTTTTGGTGTGCACACCCACAAATCCCCAGTTGGTGGCATAGTTAACAGGCCGGTGGTTCTCTTACCGATCTGCACAAGAAGGTGGATGCCCAAAGCCAGAGCCAGGAGGGAGAGGACTGCAAGGGCCATGCTGGTGGAAGCTCCCAGCCCTGAGAGAAGGAAAGTAGATGGTAGAAGAAACACTGGGTCCACAGGGCATGGACCAATGGTAGTAAGGCCAAGCCCTGGACCATCCCCACCACATCCTGGGCTGCATAGTTCAGTTTTGGTTGTGCTAGAAAACCTGCAGAGCCACCTTTATGTTGGTGGGAAGGGATATCCAGAGCACCGAGGTAGTAGCTTCCCTTAATCTGGCGGCCACGCTTCTCCTAACGCAGCCCCATATTTCCTTTTTCTGCCCTCATGGCAGCTTGTACTCAACCCATGGACCTCCAGGTCTTGACAGAGGGTTGGGAATATTGTCCTTTCCTGGTTTGCCCCAGGCACCCCACAGGGAGTGAGGAGAAGGTGAACTGCAGCATGTATCTCAGCTGCTTTGGGGTAAAGGCCTACAGTCCCCTGGGAAGGAAAATGAGGAATTTCCATTTGCAGGGTCTGGCCAAGGTGAAGTTGGTAGCATCACTGGTGGCATCTTAGAGCTTGGAAACCATGATGCCTGGCCGGAGTTTATCCAGTAAAAACAGGGATGCTTACCTCTGGCTGGCAGCTCTGGGCTGGTAGCAATGGTGCTGTTCCCTGGGTCATCATTCCCACCTAGACAACAAACACATGAAAGGGTCACCCCAAAACTGTCCCCTCCTCTCTGTGCTGTGGGGGTTGCCAAAGCGTGGCCAAGGGGTAGTGTCTTAGGGTGGTGTGTGGCTACTCCTAGTCTGGACCTAGGATACTTTGATGGGGTTAACTGGGAGTGACACTGAACTGGTCTTGCTGGTCAAGACCCAACTGGGCTGGAACTGCAGGGACCTGGGTCTAACCAGGACCATCTCTGCACTGAACTGGTCTTACTGGTCAGGACTCAACTGGGTTGGCACTAGAGGGATCCTGAGTCTGTGCAAGCAGAGGCAACGACTTGTGGGGTTTCTCAAGGGCTGCCCCTGATATGTGGCAGGAACAACCTTCTGTTGTCCTTCTCAACTCACCTCTGGTGGTCAGGACCCATGGGACACTCAACCTCGAAAGCATGACATGTCCAAGGCTGCTGCACCTCTGGTACCCGCAGGAGTAGGTGCCTTTGCTCTCTGCAGAGAGCTGGATGGTGAGTGTGGAGGTGAACTGGCCTTTTCCCACCGTGTGGTTCGCCAGCTCCACCCCGTTCTTGCAGAAGATGATGTGGGTGATAGGGACACGGGAAAAAACGAGACACCGGGCAAGAATGAAGTCACCTTCCTGAGCTGAGGAGATGTTTGGGAAGAGCACCGGTGGGGGAAAGTCACCTGCAAGAGCAAAGAGATGCAGTCGTGGAGTGATTGGGTGGAGATGAGCAATGGGTTTTCATCTTGGTGGCCTCATTGTTGACCTTGTAGCTGCTTTGTGTTGGAAATAGCAAATTGAAGGGGTTAAAAAAATGGAAGAAGTGATTGAAAGAGCCTGTTTTTCAGTCATCTGAAGACTCAAAATACTTTGACTATAGGAAAGCAAAAGCAGCATTGTTTATTTCAGGAGTCAGCACTGATACAAGTGAACACAGTGGGAGAAAAACATAGGGGTAAATATAGTGAAAAATACTAATTGTAGTGACCAAACCCATTTTTTCCCATCCAAGCTGAATATTTCAAAAAGGACTGAAATGAAATATGTAAAATCTGAGGCAACCAAAGCTCATTGTGAGATTTCCAAAGGGAAATGTTTTTCATTTTCTTTAATTTCAAGCTAATATTTCATGCTCCACCACAAAATTAAGAATTGCAGCTTCCTCCACCAAAATCCTCCATAGCAAAACTGATAACTTTGATGTCATACCCTCCAAAACCCCCATAGATATGGTGTTTATTTTTTTTAATTTTATTTTTTTCTTTTTGTTTGCCTTCTACCCTGAAAAGAAACACCAGCCCCAGGATCAGAGTTGCTTTTTTGGGCACCCCAGGATCGGGAGACCACATCAAAAGGACACAAGCAACATTACAAGAAGGACCTGGAAGGTTTTTCCAATGAGATTTTTTGTCTGAACTCACCTGAGGAGCTGCAGGTCTCCGGCTCCATCCCAGCAGCACCTGTGTGGGGCAGCAGAAGCTGGTTTGAGATGATCTGCTGGTCTAGAAGAGGATACCTCACAGAGGGCATCTCTTTGGGGTGGGAGATGCAACCTTGGGAAAGCTCACAGAAGATGAGGAGAGTTTCCTGCAGACCTCAGCACAAAGGAGACCCAGTGGGGAGTGAAAGGGTCTTTTTGGTGGTGCTTTGTCCGTTCTTTCCCAGCCAGGGACATTCACACCATGCCTGGACCCCAAGGGGGGCCAACCCCATGCTCATGAATCAATGCCAGGATGCAGTTCTCTCTGTGGGAGCTTCCTTACATCTCTATTGTCAAAGGAAGCCACCAGCAATTGTCCACAACCCGCCACAGCAGATATGGACCTTCAGACCCACCTTTAAAGCCCACCTTCTGTTTTCAGACTGTTAGACTCTTTAGAAATCACTTCAGAACCTCCCAAATTTGGCTCGACTGGTGCTCCAACTTATTGTCTCTCTGGAGATTTCCCAAGGAGACCCCTTAAAATCCACCCCAGGTCATCCCATGGTGCTGCCCACCCAGACTCTCCAAAGTGCTCCCCCCCCAAACACCCTGTCTGGCCACCTACCTGCCAGCCAGCCCAGCAAGAGCAGGCGACCTGCAGCCGTGACCAGGCAGCTCCTCACCATGCTTGTCTGCCGGCAGCGTTCCGCTCCCCTGAACCAAGCTGAAGGGGAAGAAGAAGCTGAGTCTGGTTTCCTGCTCATGATGCATTCCCTGGGCATGACCCAGCATCTTCTCGGGGAGGAGAGACCAAGAGGATGAGCTGGATGGGGTGGGCTTCAAGCAACCTGGTCTAGTGGAAGGCGTCCCTGCCCATGGCTGGGGCGGGGAGGCAGGAGTGGGTGGGCTTTAAGGTCCCTTCCCACCCAACCCATTCCATGATTCCGGTGTTTTGCACCATGTTTGTGGGTGCCTGTTTTTGGGTAGTTCACTGTAGGTCACAACCATCCCCAGTGGGACACACCATGTCCCAGCATGCTTCCAGCACCCCCCAGGGTGAAACCAGCTCCACACCACACACCTCCCCCCCCACCCCCAAATTTTCTCTGCAGCCTCAGCCCCAAGGTTCCTGTAATGTTCATGTGTTGCAATACAAATATGCAATACCCTTTCAACGTCACCAGGAAAACCAAGTTTTCCTAATTTCTCCTTTTTTTATGTGTCTCAGACACTAGCCTGGCAGGCGACCAGCTGCTGATGCAGGTTGCTGTGTCAGATGAGGGAAACCCAGGGGATCTCCAGAGTTATTACATGTCTTTGCCTGATGAAACCAACCTTGGACGTCCAGTGGCAGGAGCTCAGAGACTCATCATACCCCCATCTGCCCAACGTGGAGTGGGAGAAGGGTCTTCACCCCCATCTTGCATAGGTAGAAATGGGTTTACGTGGTCCTGTGTTCAACCTCCCCTGGTCCAGCCCCTTCCAACCCCACGTATCCTCCCCGCTTTCTGCGCACTCACTGGGTTTAAGTCCTATGCTCCATTCCCAGTGATTCTGGAGTTACCTTGTTGGGGTCCATCGTTCCTTGGTGGGTCAAGCTGTCTCTGTGGGGCAGGCACGGAGATGATGTCCATTGAGGAAAAGCATCGTTGGCTCTGAAGCCAAAGGAGTGCACCCACTGGAAAATCAACAGAAATAAACCTCTATCTCCCTTCTCCTGCGCATTTCTGTTGCCTGCTGCTCACTTTCGGTTTCCTTTTCAGATATATATTTGTATTTCCTGACTGGTTTCTCTTCTCTGGTAACCCAAGGGCTAAACATGCCTTGGCGAGGGCTTAGGCTTGATAGAGGGGAGAACATGGTGTGAGATCCCAGAGCTTCTGTAAGGGTTTCCAGTGGTCTCTAACCTTGAGGAAACTTTGGAAAATCAGAGAGAAAATGAAAATAAAAGGCTTTAAACAACAGAAAACAGCTGCAGTTCGTCCCAGAGCACAGATGATGTTGGGAAATTCCAGGGTGTTTGGAAAACATGTCAGCTCGAAAGAAAAATATAAGCAGTAAGCCAGAACCACTTTTAAGCTGATTTCCCCTAGATGCACCCAAACTGATTCAAGAGTGTTTGAGGGGGAGCAGAGCAGCCTCTGCAAATGCTGCATTACAAAAGGATGCCTTGTTTCCTACCACATCTTTTTTTTAAACACACTATTATTTTTAATCCACTAAAAACAACAAAGGAAGGCCAGGGTTTGCCTGTCTTGTAGAAATATCGTAACGGTGGGCTGGGGTTTGCTGATGGAGTCATGCACTGGGGTTTCGCCTCCATCTCAGGGCTTGAGAAGGGTTGAACGACGCAGCCCCAAAGCCCCTGTGCTCTTGTGGTGCTCGGAGGAGGGGGTGTCCCTCTTTTAGGGAAGGGTTTTGTGGGTTGTTGCAGCTTGGGCTGAGCTGGCAGGGCAGAATTTGGTGGGGTGCAGGCACCTGAACTGCAATTTGTTCACCTCTGGCTCCATCCTCTCCAGAGGATGCTCTTGAGCCATCAGTCTGTGCTGTACCCAGCAGGGGGATGCTTGATTAACTGGACAGCCCAGCATTAGGGGGTGTGGGATTTGTGCACAAGTATGAACCTTCTTCGGAACAGTTTTGGGGGGATCAAACCTCCCAACCTGAACACCCAACCATTGGGTTGTGGATATTCTGTGAATCTAGTGAAGGGTGGGAGAGGGCTGGAAACTGAGGTTTAGAAGGAAGGAGGGAAGTGTGGGGTGAATTGTCACCATACTGGGACAAAAGATGGGTGAATACTTAAGGCACAGGTGGAGCAGGACTCCTGGGTAGGAGTAGGCTAAATAGCAGGGAAAAAAGAAAAAGAGGATGGAGTAATGATTGGTCTTTAAACATGAGTGGGTTTCCGTGGTCCACAGTGCCTTCATGATTGGATGAATATGTGAGATTTAGAAGTCCAGATATTTCTTAATGAAGAGGGTGGGGAGGCACTGGG
>NW_010271607.1:0-14253 GCF_000690775.1 Eurypyga helias
CCAGCTTTTTGTCCACCAGTAACCCTAAGTTCTTCTCCTCAGGGTTGCACTTGATCCATTCTCTGCCCAGCCTTTTCTCGTATTTTTGGATTGCCCCAAGCGAGGTGCAGGACCTTGCACTTGGTCTTATTGAACTTCATAAGGTTGGCAGTGGCCCACCTCTCCAGCCTGTCCAGGTGCCTCTGGATGGCGTCCCTTCCCTCCAGTGTGTCGGCACCACACAACTTGGTGTCGTCAGTACACAGAGAAAGGGTGAAAATTAACAACTAACAGCTTCTAAGCAAAGTTATTACATTACTTAGCCCAGAATGCACTCCCATACAGTTTACCTATTTTTCTTATGACTTGTCAGTTGTATCCAAGTCTGTACATTCTGGGTTTTGGTTGATTTTTCTATTTCTTTTGGTCATAAAAATGAGTATATGAGTTGCCTGGTTCAAAACACATTCTAACTTGTTTGGAACACAGACAACCTGCTTTCATGCTTTTACATGGGGCCAAAATGTTCTTAGCCTGACCTGTGTTTCTATGAAATTCTGTGGTGAAAATAAATAACAAAATTTGGAGTTACACCACACTGATAGTTTTCTCAGTTGTAAATCTGTGCAAGCTGGTTAACATTTCCAAATATTCCTTCCTGGATTTATTTTTTATTATGATCCTTTTTGTTTGTTTGTTTGTTTTATATTAAAGATTATCCTTTATTTTATAAGGACACCTCACAGAGGATTTATCAATCAGCTTTACAGTCGTTTAAGATTTTCAAATAATCAAAGAGACCACTACTAGAGCACTAAAAATTATTTTTTCTCTTTACTGTTGTTGCTTCCTTTGTTATACTTGATCTCAGTGGTTGCCAGTCAAAGAGCAAAGCATCACTTCTGTGGTTCAAGCACTCTAAAGAAAGGTAAGATACAGCCTTGAGCTTAAGATAATAGGTGTTCTGAGGTATGTGTACTGGGTTTGTGAAATCTAAAATGTGGAGCATTATCAGCTTCATCAGGTGAGGCTAAGCCACAAAAAGATTGGAAAAGTCTGATTTATACCTATCTCCAAATGCAATTTCTTTCTTTCTTTCTTTCTTTGGTGTTTTTGGGGTTTTTTTACTAAAGATTTTACTAGAGAACTTCCTGTTCTCTGTGCTTTTAATTTTGCTGCCTGAATTTTGCTGTCTGGCAGTGAGAGCTCCTTCAGAATGGTATGATTTTATTTTCATTATGCCAGCAAGATCACTCTTCTGTTCTATTTACAACGCACAATGTCCATTTTGTTGTTGTCATGTAATTATACATTTCTAACGCAGAAAAAGGTATAAACTGTTCTGTAGCCAAGATATTACTGTGAACCTCAAGAGAGATTCAATCTGTTAATTGTTCTTTATTTTAATTGTAGTCTAATTTGCCAAAGTATATTTTACACTAGCTTTTCGGTGCCATTCCAAATATAATCCACAACATCACAGATATTTACCACCACATTAAAAAGTGCTAATAGATTTTCAGACATTTAAAAATAAATCTCTTAAAGAATTTTTTTTCACCTTGAAGTCTCCGTTGTCAGTAGTTCAGGAAAGTCTATATTTTCTTACACAGATAAATACAAAATATTTCATGTGCTCAGAGATCACATTCTTCATTATTTAATATTTAATATGTTCCCAAACATGTACCAAAATAAAACTTATAGTCCCTGTTCCAAAACAATTATAATACATTAACTTCAAGTGCAAAGCATCAATTTTATAGAATGGCTTTAATGAGGAATGAGATTCAATAAAGTCTTGGCTTGCAACTTAAATTATTAACTCCAGCTCTGATTCTGAAGATTTCTATTGAGTTGCTCACTACTTTGTTGCCTTCCTGAGACCCATCATTAGATGGTTACTACATTTTTTTGGAAAGTGACAACAACAATTTTGAAACCATGCAGGTGAACACGAGATACAAACTTCAGTCCCCTCCATCCCATAAGAGAAATCTAAGCAACAAAATAGTGTATAAATGTTGGAAGCAGAAGATGGAAACCTGGTTACATTTTTTGAAAGAAATTACTTACTCTAACTCAGTTTTTGAAAAGTAGAACAAACTACTGTGTCCCAAAGACACTTATACATGACTTGTATCTGATAAGTGGAATGTCCCCTATTCACCAGTTTCCTGTATTTCTCTGCAGTCAAGGGAATTGTCATCTGAAAATTTAGCAGAAAGAGCAAGAAACATTCTTTCTCAGTAGTTTCAGAGACATAACTAAGATGACTAAGCTTGTATTGTGCTACTCTTTTACCAGCTTGGATCTGAACTGCCCTTGACAAGTACCTCTCTGTATGGAGTCCATAGCCCCATTACAGTGAGGGTTCTCCTACAATAGTGCATATTTTGGTTCATTGATCATTGTGTATACCACTGGATCCATCCCCAAGATTTCAAAAATTTCTTGTTTCAACTGAGATTATGAGCTAGAGTGAGGATGTGTTGAGTCTGCACAAATGAAGCTTAATTCCTAGTACTTAGAGAACAAGTATTAAAATAAATTAAAACAAAACAAAAACAAACAAACAAACAAAAAAAAACACCACCCACCACCCCAACAGTTAAGTTCACACATACCACAAAGTCAGCCTAGATCTGGCATATACTTGTCATGCGTGATTTTACTATGATGACATGGTCGCTTGAATTATTAATTAGTAATTAGGATTAGTAACAAGACATTCTTTGGAAAGAAAAACCTCAATTTGTACAGCAATCTAGAAGCACAAGCAAACTCTGACTTCTATGAACAACACTCAGCGATGAAAATTTCCTTCTCTAAGCTGACTCCTGGAGCCCAGTCCACACCTAAAGAAACTGGGTTAAGCTCATGGAAGATGTCATTGAAAATAAGGCCATGAAGATGATCAGAGGGCTGGAGCACCTCTCCTATGATGAAAGGCTGCGAGAACTGGGCTTGTTCAGCCTGGAGAAGAGAAGGCTCTGGGGTTACCTTATTGCAGCCTTCCAGTACCTGAAGGGGCTACAAGGAAACTGGGAGGGGACTTTTTGCAAGAGCCTGTAGTTATAGGACAAGGGGTAATGGGTTTAAATTGAAAGCAGGGAGGTTTAGATTGAATATCAGGAAGTTCTTCACGGAGAGGGTGGTGAGGCACTGGAACAGGTTGCCCAGAGAAACTGTGGATGCCCCATCCCTGGATGTCTTCAAGGCCAGGTTGGATGAGGCTTTGAGCAACCTGGTCTAGTGGAAGGTGTCCCTGCCCATGGCAGGGGGGTTGGAACTAGATGGTCTTTAAGGTCCCTTCCGACCCAAACCAGTCTATGATTCTATGATTCTATGTCAATTCTCATAAATATTCTGTTGATTCACCCTCTAAAAGTTGGACCCATTTAAGATCCATATAAGTTTTCTGCATATATTATAAGCCATGATGAACACAGACCACCTGAATTACCATCTTGACACTTACACATCATACTTACCACTCTGACAGACACATTCTTAATGCAGTGAATATTGCACTTGTTGGTAAAATAGCTAGACATTAAATTCCCTATTTTATAAGGATTTTAAGTGTTGCAACTGTCCCTCCACACATCTATCCTATCCTGATGTAAATATGAAATGTATCAATTTACATCACATAAACACATTTTTACCACCTTTTCTTTATCTCTCCTTTCTCTTCCATTTTGTTTTCTTTCCTTCCTGGCTGTGTGTGTAGGAGGATTTTCTTTCTGTATATTATATGTCACTATCTCTTTGACAAGGACTCAGTACCACATTTTCCTGGGCTTTGATAACTCAATGAAACATGCTGCTTTTACCTAAGAGGTCTCAAGTGAATTATATAAACCCAAAGTTTTGAATCCAAATCTTAGCATGTGATAAAATTTCTGAATAGCTACCAGGTAATACTACTGATTTCATTCATCTGCTAAGTCAAAGGAAGTAAAGAAATGGTAAGCAAACTATGGACAGTGTAATAAATGTCTGTCACATGATATTCTAAAGTTCCTTAACTTCTGAACTTTTTAGTTTTATTTATATGCTGCTTTTGGCTAAGATAATTGTCTTCATAATAGCTAGCATGGGTCTAACTTTTGGATTTGTACTGAAAATAAACTTGATAACACTGAACTTTATGTTGTTGCCAGATAATGCTTATGTTAAAGCAAGGATGTTTTCAGTTTCTCATACTGTCCCTGCTCTCTCAGTTTCTCCTCTACAAGAAGCAAGGGAGGAGACACAGCCAGGAGAGCTGGGGACATTACATATCCTAAGGCATCATGCTCATTATATAAGCTAAGGGGAATAGACCTGGGGCTGAGAATCACTACTCAGGGGTGGGCTATCAGTCACCATGTGGTGAATAATTGTTGCATTGTGCATCACTTGTTTTTGTATATTGCTTTATCAGTAATATTATTATTATTAACTCTCCCTTTGTTGTCTATTAAACTGTTTTTTATCTCAACCCACAAGAGCTTTTTTCTGATTTTCTCCCCCAAACCACCTGTGGGGTAGGGGTGGGGAGCAAGTGGCTGTGTGGTGCATAGTTAATGTCTGGGGCTAAACCACAACTTATAATTTTCTTTTCTTGTATTTTTTTTGTTACTCCTATTTAGTTTTTAGAAAGTGTAATCCCTACAAAATCACAATCTGTTGAACCACAGGGACTGTGACTAATTCTTGAGCCAGTCATCAGTAAGTCTACAGGAATCTGCCATGTTGGCTAGTTAAATACTATCAACAATGCTGTGATAGTTTCAGGCAGGAAGGAGCTCCTCTTCTACACAGAGCTGGCTGGCCCACAGCAGCCGATGGATTTTGTCTTATTCCATGGTATGTCAGGCTCAGTGGTCAGGCTGAGTGTGCACATGTGCAGTATTCTGAGGTGGGAAGTTGGCCTGGGGGAAGGATCGTTAAGGCTTTTGGACTAGCTTGGCAGCTGGGACGTTAGCTCCTTTGTTAGCTCTTGGCACAGCACAGAAAAGCAGGTTCTTTTGCTAGTGGTTTGGGGGGGAGGTGCGTTTCCCCCATGCTCTCAATTCAGCCTCCAGGACTGCTTTGGGACCTGGCTGTGTCGGTTGGTGTGTGGTGAGTGACTGTATCATATTTTCTATTGGTTTCATTATTTATTATTAGTAGTACTCTTAGTATTACAGAATCACAGAATCACACAGGTTGGAAAAGACCTATGAGGTCATCTAGTCCAACCATCAACCCAACACTACCTTACCCACTAGACCATGCCCTCAAGCACTACATCTAAAGGTTCCTTGAAAACCTCCAGGGATGGTGATTCCACCACTTCCCTGGGCAGCCTGTTCCAATACCTGACCATTCTTCCAGTAAACAAGTTTTTGCTAATATCCGATCTAAACTTCCTCTGATGCAAGTTGAGGCCCTTTCCACTGGTTCTATCACCAGTTACCCAGGAGGACAGACCAGCACCCACCTCCCTACACCCTCCTTCCTGGAGAGGGCGATCAGGTCTCCCCTCAGCTTTCTTTTCTTCAGGCTGAACAATCCCAGCTCCCTATGCTGCTCCTCTCAAGACTTGTTCTTCAGACCTTTCACCAGCTTTGTCACCCTTCTCTGGACACGCTCCAGCATCTCTATGACCTTCTTGTAGGAGGGGCCCAAAACTGAACACAGTACCCGAGGTGCAAGTATCATTATAATTTTCATTTACATTATTAAATAATTCTTATCTCAACTTTACAAGCTTCCTTGTCTTTTACTCTTACTTTCCTCCTGCACTGGGAAGGAGGTGGAGGTGATCAAGCAACTAAGTGGTACTTAATTGACAGATAAGAGTAAACCACAAGTACATTGCCGTGCTTCTGAAGCTACATGGGATTCAGGTTCATGAGCCATCCAATACACACTCTTATGACAGTGCTTTATCACATGAGTAGCACTTATCTGCTGAAAAATCCAAACCGGTAACTTTGAAGTGGTCCCATAGTGGACCTTGAGCCACCAAAGAGCAATTTTCCTCTCTGTCCCAGTACTACACAATTCTTGGGACATCAGGATGACACACCACTCACGATCTATTGTCTAGTGTATTTTCTGAGATACAGAAGTACAAGATACCTTTTCTTGATAGATTGCACCATTTCAGGGGAAAAAAAAAAAAAAACCCAAAACAAAACATAAATTGAAATTATTAGTTTAAAGCCATACCCTGAATAGACACATGTCTAGACAGCAGATGCATATCTGTCCTTTTGCTTACAGCTCACTGTTACTTCCCCCTGTCTCCTGTACCAACCTGATTGATGCCCTTACCCTCTTTCTCTGCCACCTCATCTCATAGTTTTTCATCATGACTCCTCTTGGAGACAGAAATTCTGTCCACCCAGCAAACACCTCACTAATCACTAAGGCAGCCAGCCCCCGACAAAGGAGTCACCAGACAGAGCAACCCTGATCAAACTCCAGTACAGGTTTCCTCACTCTTGGTTTTAGACTGCACAGCATCTCCTGGTAAACTAGGGTGAAAATTACTGAAAAGACCTTTCTTGCATCCTGAACAGAAAATTCCTGCTTCACCCAGCATATCATACCTCTGTGGAAATTCAGCATGCGCATCACAATCAGCATTCTAAAAGAACTTAGCAGTCAGTAACTTTTTCTGATATTTTATGAGCTGCAATTTCAGACATAATTTGTTAAATCTGGACAATGTTTCATATAATTTCAAAGGACATTTCCTCTATACTTGGTATCTTGAATATTAGCAAATGCCACCATTTTTTGTAAATTATCATCTGAAATGGCATGACCACATGGATTTTGGCTGTTCTCTTATGCCCTTTAAACAAAGGCATGCAACCAGGCATTCTGTCCAAAATGTCTAAAGCCTGGCAAGTGTTTAAGCTGAGGTCAAGGGTCCCATAACAGAGACCATTACCAAGTTAACATTAGGCATCATTGCCAGTGCCATCTGTTACTTACAGTACTTTCAGGAAGAAAAACTGGTACAATGGTAATGCAGCTTTATGTTTTAGATGAAAGAAAGAACAAAGTATTTGGAGCGTGATTCTATGAAAGCATCGTATTTTCTCTGTACATCTCTACATCTACCTCATGAACTTCGCTGCCTACTGCACCTTTGCACGACTCTTAATGGCGTACTTCTCTATTAGAAATGGCACTTAAAGATAGGAGTTTTCTAACCTCTGAAACTTCAATTTCACATGGACATCAGATTCACCTATCAGCTCCAAACTCCAAACACTCTAAATTGTGCCACTTCAGTGTCATCTAGTGATGGACTTAGCATGAGCCAAGCAGGTCTAATTTACCTTTTTGTCTGCTTGGTAACCGGAAACAACTCAATTACAGCCTTAGCCAAAGCCTTAGAAACTTAAAAATGAAGGGAGAAAAAACTTGGATTTATTTACTCATTTTCTCACAGTTTTATAATTTTGCTTGCTGTCTCAAACTATTTTTACTGCCATTAGAAATTGACTGTTATGCTCTAGAGATATACAACATACACAAAACAAAAGACACCTGGAAATATTCCATTAATGGAAGGAGGTGATGGTTAGCAATGTAACTGCCTAATGCATGTTAGGACTATTATCACTAGGATGTATAGCCCCATTTCTGCTTCTTCCTAGAAAATCTAAATGATCCTATAGAGAACAGGCAGTTAATAACATTACAGAAATAAATGGCCCAATTGCTTCTACCTGACATCCTTATTAACCATATGAGTCTAATCAAATACAGAAGATTCTTGTAAATGAACTAGCACAGACTAACCTGGGGTCTTGTTTCAATATTGCAAACATAATGATTAGCAGCTGCCCTGAGCACCTAGAAAGAAAACTGCTAGAAACTGAAACCTTTCTTTAGTTCTACATTTTTGTTGTGAAAATTAAGGTAACATGCTTTTATCTTTCTATACCTAATGAAATACAGGTGGAGAGGAGCCAAAGGGCGATAAATGAAAGCAAAATAGATGCTATAGTTCTATTGTTATTGAGGATGTAACTCAGCCTCACAAAACAACAGGCACTAAGTCACCGGCCTTTCATAAACTGTCATATTGTCAAATTAAAAAATATTAAGGTTTTTTATTACTCTCCACTGTCTTTTAAAATAGTCTCATATACAAGGACATAGCCGATGTTACATGTCTGTAGGAAAACTGTGTCAGTAAAAGAACTTAAGTTACTCTAGTTAATTTCTGAATTACACCTACTCTGTATTTTTTAATATTATTAAAATTAGAGAGACATATTTTTTCCTGGAAAATCAAAGCTCTTCTTTCAATTGGAACCAAACATACCTCAGTGTATTCATGGAGAATGAGAACAAATTTTGCGTACTATGTATGACAAAATAACACAACAACTAAATACCAACAAAAATTTATTAAGAAAGCCCTCAAAACACCCCTTATTTCACATTTATTGTTGGTGTCATGCAAGTATTGAATATTTGCTTCTTTGCATTGAACATCCTACCAGGTCCCTCATATTTTCCTTAAGTTCTATACAATGATATGTTTTATGACCAGTGAGATACTTATTATGTTTTTATTTTACAAATGTGAATTCTCCTCACCTCCCTGTCCAGATATATGTTCTGTCTCAGTCTAATCTTTGTACTAATAGAAAACCCAGACATAACCATCTTTCTACTTAGACAAGCCTGCTTCTTTGAGAAAAGAAAAAGAAAAAGAAAAAGAAAAAGAAAAAGAAAAAGAAAAAGAAAAAGAAAAAGAAAAAGAAAAAGAAAAACTAATAGAAAACCCAGACATAACCATCTTTCTACTTAGACAAGCCTGCTTCTTTGAGAAAAGAAAAAGAAAAAGAAAAAGAAAAAGAAAAAAAGAAAAAGAAAGAAGGAATATAGACTAAAATAAAGCAATACTCATTCACATCAGTAGAAGAGAGGATGGCGGTACCTGACCTGTAGGTAAGACAGGCCTGTAGGTAATACATGTGACACATCTAATGCACCCCCTTAAGCTGTGATTAAGAGGATTCTCGAGCATGCGTAGTCATTGTTGTGTTCAATTTAAATTCTAAATCCCCATCTACCATTAAAAATCCTCACTCAAAAGTTGAACACGCTGGTTCCAGATCTGAGCTGAAGCTTCCGAGATAACTACGTGGTGGAATTTGATGTCTAAAAACACAGATATAGGAGATTAAATGTCTAGCCTGTAGGAGAAAGTAGCCATTTTTTATACTTAAATTCTTAACAGTATGTTTTCACCATAATTGTTGTAACAAAAAAAAAAAAAAAAATTGGTGTCTGGACAGATGGTTCTTCAAAGTGCCTTCTTTCTTTATGATTACTTATGAATTAGAGTACTTATATAGCCGGTAACATGCACTCACAGTAAATAAGGCTATGCTTCCTTGTATTGCAACAAAATTTAGGCAACAGATAAACCCCTAACTCCCCATATTTAGACATTTGAGGTAATGAAATTTCCACAGAAGAGTTTTCAAGTCATAACACAGGGCATCCTATGAATTTTGGAGAAAGTGAGAATCAGGCAGCCACTAGAACACAGCTGGTTGATTCATATTGAAGACCCCTTTCTGCATAGAAGCTCTAACAGAAAATAACTGCACATCTAGAATGACCATTTAAAATTACCACAATAACAGTGCAGAAGTCTTGCATGTTAAGCAGCCTTGAGCCGAATTCTTAGTACAGAAAAACACAAAAAGAGTGAGTAGCTTAGAAAACTGTGCAACTTATGGGCAAAATATACAGAGATTGTGTACTCTTGAGAATAGATACAAATAAAGATGACACTCATCCTGTAAAGTGCAGTAGGAAAGGCAGGGAATAAAGATGTTAAAATAAATTTCCAGTATCACTGCATGCTGAAGAGAGGTCTGAGAACTTATCTGCATCCTCTGTGAGGTTTCTTTCATAGAAAGTATTTTCTGCTTTAGGAAGGATAAACACCACCACTCCAGAAGCAGAAGTTCAGTTAAATAGATTTCTCATAGCTGTTAAACTTTTGCAAGAATAACAGAAACAAATTCTGTCCTATGCAAGGCAGATTCAGAGCTGATTTAAGTAGGTCCAATGCTGTTCAACAAAGTTCTATAAGTTTGACTTTACACTTTTTTCATCATCATAAAATAGTTATCCTGTGTCACCTAAACTGAAGAGTAGTTTTTCTTCTACGTTCTCCCTAGTGGGAAAGTGATTGATAGTGATCATTACAGATATTAAGGTTCTGATTCAAGTGATGTGCCATGTTCAATGTGAACTCCTCAATTCCTACAATCCACTAGGCCCTGCACTTTTCATCCAAAATGTAAAATGTGTGGTAGCTTTTTGTAAATACTTCCCCACACCTCCAGAAAATATTTGAAAACTTTGAAAAAATAAATACATCTTGGAGCCTGTCCCTGAGTTGAATTTGTTTGGAAGGATATATCAAAGGGACTGTAAGCTATGTACTAAAGACCTGAAGTTAGGTATTGTAAGAAAAAGAAGCACTCTGGAGGAAAAATTTGCAAAGCTTACAGTAACAGAAATGTTCTGATGGCATTTTTTCAACTACTAATGAAAACAGCATGCAGTTAAAATGTAAATGTTTTTGCCTCAAAGGCCAATATATTATGCTACTGCATTACAACACCTGCATGTATAACACGCGTTTGTATAAATAAGATACAGCAGAGAACCTAAAGGGCTCAATTTTTTGTTCCTTGAGGCTGATGTCAATGGTAACTCTCTCTGACTGTAACAAAGCATGCCCAGGCTTCCAGTGAGCTGGGCTCATAAATTGATTTATGTAGTCTTTGATAAGCTAGTGGAAGTACTGGGATGGTACTATACCACACACTGAGCAAAATGGACATAAATTTTAAACCCCTAACTTGTCAGAAATTCCCCAAAATTTTACCTTTCAGAAAATCTATGTATCTACTTTTGTAGTGTCTCCTAACTTTTGTTTACAGAAATGCATTCCCTAATTTCATAATTTTACATATATTTTGTATTTAACTGCTATGAAGTAATCCTATTTGCATTCAGCCATATTTTTTTTTGGCAGTGCTAATATTTCATTCATGTTAGTCTCAGTTTTTGTCTAATTTGATTGTATTTAATTACAATCTTATTTATCAGTGAACAAATTTTTATGCATTGTAAAGAATCCTTGGCTGGCAAAAGAAATGTTATGAAAGAATAAATTTGGTAGAAAGCAGTCCTTCCAAAATGTATTTTTAAGAATCCTCTTCGGAGTATTGTTTAAGAAACATTTTCTCTTTTTCTATTCTTTGTAAATATTTGTGGTTTCAGAATTTATAGAACTGGAAATAACTGTCCAGAATGCTTGGCTCATGGTGTGTAATGCAGTGACAAAAGAAAATTAGTTCAATACAATTTGCATGACTTTTTCTTTCTTGCAATTACACTGAATATATAACATGGATGAATTCATTTTCTCTCTGACTACAGTTTCCACTTCTTCCTTTGTCTCAGGGCTATTTTCACATACCATTTGTAATCTGTATGAAAACAAAAATATCATGTACTTGCTATTTCAGTTGGACAAAAGAAGCTACAGAAACTGAGATGTTTATTAGTCTTTCTCATTCTTTACACAACGGATGTAAGAGAGTAAATCATTGATGTGTGCTTTGCCATGAAAAAAACCCATTCAATATCTTTAATAAAATAAATCTACATTTTTTCTGTGGTTTCAAGAAAGAGTTCAGGCTAAGGATTTTCTATTGCTCCTTATTCAGTGATCACCTTAGCAATCTGTATTTAATGTATACAATCTTGAATTTTTTTCCTTCACTAGAAGAACATTGGTGATTAAGTGAATTTACTTAACTAGCATGAGAATTAGTATCCACAAGCAAATCCATCTGAGTGCTATGTTAATAATTTATTATTCTTTTCCTGACAGAATGTTATTTATTTTCTCGAAAAACTGGTATAAGTAACTCCAGTATATTCACTTAGAAAAATTAAAACTTTGTAAGCATAGTAAAAGATCTTTCCTTTTTTCAGCTGTGCTTTAAAAGTAAAGACAAACATGTTACTCTTCAATAACAAACTTTCAACACCTGACCAAAAGGTGTTTTGCATGAGAAGTCATAAACAGCCATATGGAGAGTAGGTAGGTGAAGTACAGGCTTGAATGACATTATAAAGAATCTGTACTGAAGAGAACACTGAAAGACAATTTCAGATGGTGAGAAGCATAACAAAGATTCCGAATGAACTTTTAGACTGTTATTTATTAAGTGATAAGAATATACTATGTAATTAAATTAATTCCAGATGTCTTGTTTCTTCAGCATGTAGACACCACCTACCCCCTCAAAAGAAGTGACTGCTGCATCCCAAAGTTTTGCAGAAATCAAGGTTTCAATTTTGGAGGGTTTTAAAGATGTCAGAAATTAATCTCATTTGCAATGAACACAAAATTTAGCTCTCAAAATTTACCACAGAGTATTTCAAATATATATACGTATCTTATTTACATATACATATACATATACACATACATATACATATACATACACGTATACATATACGTATACGTATACATGTACGTATAGATATACGTATACATGTACATATACGTATATATTCAGGTCACATTGATTGTCCTCTTTGGAAAAATAAAAACAAACCTATTTATTTCATTTTATTCAAATTATTCACTTTACATATATTATTATGATTATCATGAACTGAAAAATATTTCAAAATAGGAATACTTCGTTGTAAGAAAGTAATCTTAATGAAAACTCCCACTTTTTATTAAAATAATCATTTCATCAAAGCTGAACAGTTTTTATGAAACCTGTTGCTACCAAAAAATTGGCATTTTCTGAAAGAATATTCCAATGTATTTTTGCTTTCTGTGTTTTCTATCTTCAGTCAATACCAAGTAAACTCATTTGAGGATAAAATACAAATCATCTTAGAGAATTTATTTAGAAATATTTAAATTCCAAGGGTGAAATCTATGTTTCTCTGTAAGGCTGTGAACGTCACCCGTGTAAGATCATGTATTTCCAGAGTTTCTGACAGTTACAGTTATAGGAAATGTAACCATTTTTATAAAAATTGGAAAACAATCAGATTAGAAACAAAAAATTCAGTTCCCAACTATAGTGTTTAACTTCAAAGTAGTTTCAAATCCAGAGAAACCAATCCATGTCTCTACTTCTAATACAGAAAGTTTAAAATTACACTTACACATGCCATTTAAGACTCTAATTTCTATAATAATGTCATTAAAACATCTTTAATGTAATTTTAAAGTTATAAGGTGGAGTCCAAGAGCTGTTGAATGGTGGACTTCCTCACTGTTTTATCCAGAAAATATGATTCTTTTTCCTTTTATCCAATTTTTCTAGGCACAAATTTTGATGTAGAACTCTTTTGGCTTTGAGCTTTTCAGTCTTAGCTTTCATTTGCATGGAGGCCGAATTTTGCATTCACTGTTCTTTTAAGAAGTTTGTACCTGAGTACAAGATTCATTGTGCATAATGAGATGACTAATTAAGATGACTATTAGTACTTCATAAATTTTTTTCTTTTTTGGTGACTTGTTCTTTACAACATTGATATGGCTAAGGAGATTTCTGAAGAACCAAACCATTAAATGTATCTTCTTCAACATTGCATTATTTTGGCAAGGTACTTCAATATTTGAGTGAATAGCCTTAATGTTCAAAATATTCCTGGGAAAAAATAATAGATTTATGGTTAATGACACCCATACTGCCATGTGTATTTTATTAGATCCAAACAGTGATGCCATCTTTATCAGTTGCCCTGACATCAAACACAGTTAGTGAAAGTGTTAGTGTTGTGTGAGTTTAAACACACTGTTAGCATCTACACTTGAGCTGTCACTACATAACTACTACAATAGAAACATTATGGGTAATAGAAGGGATTTGGGCATGACTAGGTTCCAGACGCCTTGCAGGAACAGTTCTGACAATTTGGAAACCTGGCAAACAGAAAGCAATGAGAATTTCGTCTGTGTTGGTTATACTGGGCTTAATAGTTTCCTTCGTGCAAGACAAAAAGGTCAAGTAACAGCCATCACATTTATGTAACATTTTGCCTCCCTACGCTCTGGCGATCATGACTAGCTCAGTGTTATTTTTATTAAAGAAAACCTTGTAACATTTGAAACTGGGCAGTTTTAGAATGGATTTATTGCTGATGGGTCAGTCTAAACCATATTATCATAGAGTCACAGAGTCATAGAATGGTTTG
>NW_010271608.1:0-348 GCF_000690775.1 Eurypyga helias
AAGGTCGGGATGGTGAAGGAGATTTGAGTCATATAGGGAATGCCCATTTAAAACAGTATGTGGTTATGCTAGGAAAACAGTTACAACTAATTAATAAGTCCATTATGGGAGCTAGAGAAAAAGGACTAGATCATCCCATTCATCCTTTTAACCCAGGAGATTAGATTTTTGTTAAAATATTTCAGGAGACCCCCTGGAGGAGAAGTGGAGTGGACCTTATCAAATCAAGTACTCCACCTTCACTGTTGTCAAGATAAAAGAACGACTGGCTTGGATACATAATTCCCATGTCAAGAAAGCTCCTCACAAGCAGTGGACTGTCAAGCCTATGGAACCCCTGAAATTAAG
>NW_010271609.1:0-3726 GCF_000690775.1 Eurypyga helias
GGGGTGGGGAGCGGCCCCCCTCGGGTCCTGTTCACCCCGCTCCTCCCCACCTCCTGGCGCTGTCTCCCGCAGGGATGCCTGGCACAGCCTGGGGAGGATGTCCAAGGAGGAGGCGATGGCAGCTTACGTGGCCGAGATGAAGAAGGTGGCCCAAAAGGTACTCGGGAGGGTGAGAGTGGGGGGGTGCTCAGTGGTGCCCGTTGCCAGCTGCGTCCCTCCCCAGATCATCGACACGGTGCCCATGGACGAGACGACGGAAGAGATGTTTGGGTACTTTGAGCCACTATATGAGGTGATTCATGACATGCCCCGGCCCCCTGAGGCTTTCTTCAAGAGGAAAGGGGGTGAGTGGGAGCCTCTGCACTCTCCCTGTGCATCCCTCACCTCTGCCACACTCTTCTCTTCTGGCACATCACTCCTGCTGCTCCCTGCTTGCCGCTGCACTGGTACGGCCATCACCTCTGGGCTCTGCTCTTCCCCAAGGCACATCCTTCTGCTGCTCCGCGAGGGGGGGAACAGGATGGACACACCACATCCTGACTCCCCAGCTATGGTGCAGCTGATGCTGAGGTGCTTGTTTGGGCACCACCGGACAGGTGTCTCGTCAAGTGACGCAGATGTCCCTTCAGTCCGGGCTTTCTCTGCAAAACTTGGAAGCGAGAGCTTGAGATTTGGCTTCCAGCTGGCCCTTGGCCTGAATCCCTGTACATGGTGGAGCAGGGCATCAGTTCCCATGGAGTACTGTGGCAGGGAGGCTGCGCTCCCTCTTGGTGCTGGCCCACCTCTGGGCAGGGAGGGCTGTGTACAGGGAGTGTGGGTCATCTGATGTAAACATCTGGATAGGCCAGCCAGCTTTTGCAGCGGAGTGGATGTAGAGAAACTGGGGTTGAGAAACGGGATTCCTAGGGCTGCCTTGTACTAGAGAAGAGTCCTTCCCAGCCCTTTCCATGCCTGTGGCTGCTGGCCCGTGCTGGGAGGTGGCAGGGGACCTGTCCTACCCCTGGAGCAACAGAGTCCTCAGAGTGTCTGACTTGTGAGAAACTTCTGAGGGAGTAAGGGGCTGGACGTGGTGGTTCAGAAAGGTGTCGGCAGTAGCGAAGCGAGCCTGCCAGGTGCACGTCTGGAGGTTTGGCTGTGCTGCATCTCCAGTAGATTAGCTCAGCAGCAGAAGAGCTTTCAGGGTATATTTGCTGCGGGTGTGCAAACTGTCAGTGCTGTGCTAATGTTGGAAGAGTGCTGACAAAGACTCACTCCCTGCCTGTCCCAGGCATCTGTCCTGCGCCTGACAGCTACTGTGACCCCTACTTCCAACAAAGATGCTGAAAACGTTGCCTGTGGGGCTTGGCCTCAGGTTGGCTGCTCCTTCCCATGGCACCCAGGTGCTTTTGTGCTCCATTTTAATGCTGAGTCCCGTTATAAGGCAAATTAGACTTAGTTTTAATCTGGAACATAAAAGTTGGGTCTAAACTCCTGATCATTACCCACTTGGGGGTGTCATCCCGCACTACTGTCACTTACAAATAACACTTTGTCACTTAAATCTAAACCTGGTGGCATCTGCAGAGAAAATGAGCCCAAGGTGCCTGAAACGGGGATTTAAACCGCTGAACTTCTTAAGCTGTTGAGTCATTTGTGTTAAAGGTTCTCAAACCCGCCTTCAGGTTTTGTGTGATTGCAGCTTTTGTTGCCAATAATCCATAGGAAAAGGGTGATTGTAGACGCTGCGGAGGGTGAGAGCAGAGCCTAGCAGGCGCGGGGCCCTCAGCGGCCGTAGAGCTTTAGGGGGACAGAGGTGCTGCACGAGGGGAGTCCAGAGAGGTTTGCTTTTGTTTATTTACCAAGTCAACACACCGTAAAGTGGCATTTGGAACCCACATCGTGATCGGATCAGGGTCCCAACAGGCCTCCAGTCAGTGGAGCTTTCACCAGCCTCTTGTACATGGAGGCCAAGGCTCTGAAGGGAGTGGGAACCAACAATTAAGCCGTTAATGCAGAAGCCCGATGCTGCTCTGCCAGCCCCGGGGGTGTGGGGGGGGTGGTGTTGGAGCTGGAGGGGTATGTGCAAGGTGACAGGACCCTGCCTGTGCCCACCCACCCCTTGGGGCAGGTGCAGGGGTCACCGCACACACGCTGAGGAGAGATTTGGAGATGGTCCCTGAGCGGATCAGCCCTGGTGCTAGCTCCTCTGTGGGGTGGGGGCTGCCCTCATCCTCCCCAGGGGATTCAGTCTGGGTGGGCGTCGGGGGTCCCACAGGCGTGCGCCTGTGGTGATAGCGAGGCAGGTTGGGACGGCAGAGATGTGCGGGCAAGGCGCAGGCAGCACAGCGTTGCCACATACCTGCCTGGCCAGGAGCAGGGAACAAAGTCCCGGGGTGCTAGAAATGCGGCTGAGCTTAACCCCGTGGGGACCGTGGGGTGGTGGGGAGGACTGGATCCCTGAGGGGGCAGCTGCCCCGGGCCCTCTAGGGCGCTGCTGCCTGCTGAAAGCCCTCGCAGGCCATGGCGGTGTGTGCTGAGCAGATGAGGCTCTCCCGGGCCAATGCCTCTTGTGTTAGGCTCTGTTAGCGTGGGTGTGCCACGTGCCCTGCCGGGGGACAGGGTGGAAATGGTGGGCTCTGTGAGCGTGGTTGTGCCACGTGCCCTGCCAGGGGACAGGGTGGTGGCCGTCACCCGTTGGTGTTACCCAGATGTTGGCTGGTGCTGCTTGCTGCTGCAGGGGCTTGGCAGACAGGGACTTCCCGGGCTGTCTTCAAGGCCAGGCTGGATGTGGCTTGGAGCAACCTGGTCTGGTGGAAGGTGTCCCTGCCCATGGCAGGGGGTGGGACTGGATGGTCTTTAAGGTCCCTTCCAACCCAAACCAGTCTGTGATTCTAGGACTCCCCTGCCACCCCCAAGTGCGCAGGAGGGTCAGCGGTTGAGTTCATGTTGATTCCTGGCCCCTCTCTGTCTGCCAGCCATGATGCGTGGCCGGAGGTCAAATGGTGCATGGCCGGAGGTCACCAGCCTGCCTGGCATGTCCCGCAGCGTGCTGGCAGGAAGACAGCACTGAGCCCGTCCCGCAGAGAGCCGCTGCTGCGAGGCTCCTCTGCAACGCTTTACTTCTCCGCAGGCCGTCAGGAGCAGACGGCCGACCCCAGCCAGGACGTCCCAGCCAGCAGCCCGGCTCCGGAGCCCCCTGAAGATGCCTTGCCCAGGGAGCAGCAGAACGGGCAGCACGTGCCAGGTTGGTCTCCCTGGTGTGGCCAGCACCCAGCAGAGACCCTGCGGAGGAGGCACCGGCAACGGGGCTGGGCCTCCATCCGCCCGCAGAGCTGTTGGCTTCAGTCACGGCTGGGCCCACCCTGCTGGTGTTTCAGGCGTTGCCCAGTCAGGGCGAGCTGGAGCTTTTCATGGGTCCAGCTCCCGGCGCCGTTCTCAAGGCCGAGGTAACATCGGGCATGTTGGTTTGAGTCTGCGTTGCTCTTCCCTGTGCAAAGGGGCCTGATCCCGCTAAACCACAGTGCGGAGGCGAGGGCAGAGTGAGTTGTGCTCCTGTGGAGTGGGAAAACATCGCCCTGGAAGGTCCATCTTCCGGGAGGGGGCGTCCTCCCTTGGCTCGAGCCAAGTCTGCCCCTTCCATGGCGCCAGGAGCTGCTGTGCTGCGCCCCAGCCCTCCCTGCCTGTGCCCTGGCTAACGCCTTGTCCTGGTGTTTCTTGTATGCCCCCTTGCACACTCGCCCACCCACC
>NW_010271610.1:0-14823 GCF_000690775.1 Eurypyga helias
CCTGGCTGAATCCAGCACACAAACCTTTTTTATCTGAGTTCATCCTGCTTCAATTCCCAAGTTTTAAGCTTCAGAAATTCATCAGCTACTCTTAAGAACACACAACTACATTCCAGTTTCATGTGTAGATACTTAACAAATTAGGATGACAACTGGCTGAACCTGAACCTCTCCCAAAGGCCCAAGAACAGGTTCAAGGATCAATATCAGCAAATCAGTACAGAGGAATCTATTGGCTCTGCGTACCTTGTAGAGAGTGTCCCCAGTGGTGTCGTGAGTGAGCTGAACTACCACGTAAGCATGTAGGAAATTAGAAGCAATCATATCAGGGACAAAAGGTGTGCTTTCATCCTGGAAGATGATGGCTACAATGTCATTCCCAATGTGACGCTTCCGTTGAAGCTGGAGAGGAAAAAACCATACTAAAGCGAGAAAGCATGTGAAAAAGAGTAGAACAGTACAATCATAGAACCACAGAATGCTTTGGGTTGGAAGGGACCTTAGAGATCATCTTGTTCCAACCCCCTGCCATGGGCAGGGACACCTTCCACTAGACAAGGGTGCTCCAAGCCTCATCCAGCCTGGCCTTGGACACTTCCAGGGATGGGACATCCACAGCTTCTCTGGGCAACCTGTGCCAGTGCCTCACCACCCTCTGCGGGAAGAAATTCTTCCTGATATCCAATCTAAAACTCCCCACTTCCAATTTAAACCCATTCCCCCTTGTCCTGTCACTACAGGCCCTTGTAAAAAGTCCCCCCCAGCTTCCTTGTAGCCCCTTCAGGTACTGGAAGGCTGCAATAAGGTCTCCCCGGAGCCTTCTCTTCTCCAGGCTGAAAAAGCCCAATTCTCTCAGCCTTATATGGCTTAAATAGGGCCTCAAACACCAGTCTGCCTAGCATCTCCAACCCATATGTTCAACCAAACCCTTCATCACTACTTTTACCATTACTCCAGCCATAATTCCTAATGTTATGCAGTTAGGCATTCTCCCCTCTACGTAGTCCTCCAATGAATACCCCTCCTCTCTTAGCCACACTGTTGTATTCCTTAGTTCTCCTTCCAGTACCTGCTGGGAATCACCCTCTGTGAAGGGCAGCTTTGTAGACACATGAAACATGATCTCCTTGCCCCGGAAATTTGTATAGACAGACTCAGTGCCCGTTTGACCTCTGGTGACATCCAAGCCTCCCCGGAACCTGAGCAAATCCACACCGTGCCATAGGTCAGAAAGTACAGAGATGAGAAAGTGGGCAGAAGAAAGATTATATCAATAACAGTAGCTTGGTACATCAATATTATCAAAGGCAATTTTTAAGAAATCAGTGATAGAGGGACACCAAATCTTTCCAAAACAAATGCGCTGACCGAAGGAAGCTGCACAATGTTTCTGCTGATGAGCTTGCTTGCTAAATGCTATGAAGCTAAACCAGGAATCTCCAAAGGAGCTGCTTTCTCTGGCATTCTCCTGAGAAACACAATACATATTTTAGAACTACAGAAAGGATGGGCTGCCCCACAGAAAGAGATTGTATAGTGATCCGTACCATTGTGAAACAAAATTACATTCATACAGTCAAATAAAATTATTCTTGACTGATACTGTGGGTCAGATTGAGATTCCAGAAGACCTTTAAATGAAAATACCAGCAGAGACCTAAGCTCCAACTGGTTCCCAGACAGGAAGGTTCACAAAAGTAGTCTGGGCTTCTCCACCTGCACTGGGTTTCAGTGGACACAGCACATTTCTGAAAGCAGGGCTCTAAAAGGGTCACAGGTCTGAACACAAAGTGTTCCCTAACTCAATCTGGCTTTCCAACTGCGCTGGGTACGCACCCACGGAAATCCTGCAGCTGAATCTTGTCACCAAGGAAATCCAGGAACTCCAGGAAACCCAGACTCTCTTCTGTGTTACTGAAGACTTCTTCTTCGGTCGTCTTCAAAAGAAAAAGAGAAGTCATAAGGAGAACAAGCAGTACAAAGAGCAGGCAGTAAATTCTATACACAGTTCAACAAGCTTAGAGGACCTGCACAAACAATCAACATAAGGCAAGCTTCTATTCTTTCTCTTTACAGCATCTGTATTTCTCACAGGATAGTACAGACCTTGTTACTACATTTAAGGTAAGAGAACTTACTCTTTGTGTTTTGCCTCACGTATTGTGGGATCTGAGGGAGCCTACCTGTCCAGGTTTTTGGTAGATGACCCCAAATTTGAAGTTATTGCTTAGGACATGTTCATCAAATGCAACAATAAGCTGCGAAGCCTAAGGTAATGAAAACACAAATTAACAGTTGGATGTCATTAGCCAGACCTTGGTGGAAAAGGGGCACACAGACATATCAGAACGTTATACCTTGGGGTAGAGCACAGGAAAGAAGCGTTCAACATTCACATCCTCACACAGTAGCTGTCACGTTAGAGAGAGAAAAAGAGAAGGAAACAGAAGTGTGATTATCATGTACCCTAGCTTGCTGCAGGCATGAAAGCATAGGCACTGGTTATAGTTATCTGACAGGAGTCCCTACAGGCAAAAATTCTTAAGTAAAATTAGAAGATAAAGATGAAAAGCTAAATGGACATGTACAAGTATGACAGTACTACTGGGGAATAGTAGAAAAGAGAGAAATGGGAGGACAGAGGTGAAAATAACTTGAGGAATGAGGCTGTAGGAGTAAACAGACAAGTATGAATCGCACCTTCGCCATCTGAACAGCATTGGGAAACTCATTCAGACAAGAAATGGGGATCAGGTCATGTTTAGTGCCAGTCCGAGTCCTGACACAAAACAAAAATAGTATTAGAGCAAAGGCAGAAATGAGACATAAGCAACACTGACTCCTTAAAGAGTACTCATTCCTTCAGATTATCCTTAAAGCAGTTAATTGCAGAGGACTAATCTTAAGATTGGTGCGTAAAATCACTGGAAAAGGGAGGTATTTACACTTCCTGTTGCTCACCACTTGTTGTGGGGAGCAGAGAAAGACAGTGATGCTTAGTCTGTTGCTCCTTTGCATTCTTTTCTTGCTTGAAGAAATATTTCTCCAGGTCCTGCACTTAGGCCACAACAACCCCATGCAATGCTACAGGCTTGAGGAAGGCCGTGGCTGGAAAGCTGCAAAGGCAAAAGGACCTGGGGGTGTTGGCCGACAGCCAGCTGAATATGAGCGAAATATGAGCGGGCAGAATCGGGGCCAGCGTGTGCCCAGGTGGCCAAGAAGGCCACCAGCATGTATGAGGAACAGTGTGGTCAGCAGGAGCAGGGCAGGGATTGTGCCCCTGTACTGGGCACTGGTGAGGCCGCACCTCGAGTGCTGTGTTCAGTTTTGGGCCCCTCACTCCAAGGACATAGAGATGCTGGAGCGTGTCCAGAGAAGGGCAACAAAGCTGGGGAAGGGTCTGGAGAACAAGTCTGATGAGGAGCGGCTGAGGGAGCTGGGGGTGTTCAGCCTGAAGGGGAGGAGGCTGAGGGCAGACCTGATGGCTCTCTACAGCCCCCTGAAAGGAGGGGGTAGGGAGGTGGGTGTTGGTCTCTTCTCTCAAGTAGGAAGTGACAGAACAGAGGAAATGGCCTCAAGTTGTGCCAGGGGAGGTTTAGATTAGATATTAGGCACAATTTTTTCACTGAAAGGATTGTCAAGAACTGGAACGGGCTGCCCAGGGAAGCGGCTGAGTCCCCATCCCCAGAGGGATTTAAAGTATGTGTAGATGTGGTGCGCAGGGACACGGTTTAGTGGTGGACTCGGCAGTGCCAGGATAACAGTTGGACTTGGTGATCTTAAAGGTCTTTTCCAATCTAAACGATTCTATGATTCTGGGCTCAGATAAACACTCCATAGCACAGCTCACAAATAGGCTCTCTCCTTCCTCCCCCTCTCCCAGATGACTGCTCTGCCTGGTACTCTGAAGTGTTCCCGTGATTCTCTTGCAGCTGACTCCTGCGCAAACAGTATCTTCCCCTCAGTCCTGGATGACTCCTTGTCAGCAGCAACTGTATGTAAGCTGGTTCCAGTAGCATATTGCTTACTGGAAGTGCACCCAGCCCGTAGTTTGGTAAAAGGCTTTCCTGCAATGTGCCTCTCACTTATCTACGCAAGATCCACCTCTGTTCTTCCTCTAGTTCATTCAGCAGCTCTGTCTTGGTATTGGCTCTCTGTGGAAGCCCTAGGGGTTGTAGCAATTCGTAAGCCATCCTGGGAATATAAGGAGTGTTCTAGCTCACCTTCAAGGGAGCTTTAGTTTCAAGTATGAAGTCCAAAACCAGGGGCTAGCTAGGCTGCCCTCCATCGGGGAACCTATATTCTCCTAGAGACTACTCCTATGTGACTATGTAAACTGAATAAACAGAAAAATACTCTTTTTGTAGGAAGAACAGAAGTTTTTAACACATGAACTATAAAGGTGTGCCTGCAAACACCACTTCAGCTTCCTGAAGGAAACTGCCGAGAGAAGCTCAGAGGGAAAGGCAAGAAAAGAAGGCTCAAGGGTTTCTCTGCAGTCTGCTGCAGAAGAAGATTCACACCAGTATCTGTGCAGAGGAAGATCAAGGTAAGATGAGAGACAGCACAGTAACATGCACTTCAACAACAGCCACTGTTACCTCAGCAACAGGCGTAGATTTTCCTGTTTCTCGATCTGTTCATACTTCACAGAAAGTACCAAGTAGCCCAAGGTCATGTCACTGGAGTAAAAGTTCTGGTGCTCCTGAAAACAGGAAGCCAAAATGCATTATTCCCAACATGATTCCACAAAAGTTTACCGGATTTTTTGCACAGAGCCTGTCACTCAAAATTAGCTAATTTTTTTCTTTAACTAGGAATGGCATGCCTGTAGACATGCATACGGTTGTCATGCAGCCCCCTTGGTGATCAGTGCATGAACATAGCAGTCAAAGTTCATCCACTGTCAGGTCAGTTCCTCCTCAGCTATCCATCATCAGAAGGGCTCCTGAGAAGGAATAGGATGCGAGGATGAGAACATTCAGCCACACATTTTGAAGAAATCGAATTTATTTACAAGAAACTGGTATCTTTCATGGATTTTCCCTGTCTGTTCAGATTCTGTATGACTCAGTAGTGGTCTCCAGCACATTCAGCGGGACGTCGTCATTGGAATTTTCTATACAAACTGCAATAGCAGGATCATAATACCAAATGCAACATCCCTTACGGTTCACCTCTAAGAACACTCACATCTCAGGGAGGATGCAATCAGAGCTCCAGGTAACGACTCTGCAGAAGAACACTCTTCTCAGCAGTGCCACTAACACTGCTTCAGCATTAGCGGAGTGTGCCTTGAGCAGAAAGTTATTCAGTCAAACAATGAAGCGTAATGCAAACTTTTTCACAGGCTCTGTATAGAAGTGGCTGTAGCCATACATTTCTCCCGAGTATACATATCTCCTCGGTATATCGATATATATTTTACATATGGACCTATATGTATTCATATTTTTAATATATAACATATATACATAGATATATGTAACTGCTAAACTCAAAATATTAGATCCTTTCGAGAAGGGGGGTGTGAAGAGAAACCTCGAATACAATGAGAAGACTATACAAGTGGAGTCATTGAGCAATGCTTAGATAGCTCCAATCTTCCTAGCAGACGTTATCATAAGGAAAACCCCTTTACGGCCAGTTTTTGGAGCTGGCTGCTACATAAACTCTGACCAATCAAAGAACCTGGGGCTGAACTCACGCTTTCAGCAAAGAGGGCAAAATTATTGTGTTTGAGGTATAAGTAGGACAGAGACACTGTTGAGAATGTCATGCAGGGGATCAGATTATTTTTGGATTAGGTTTGAGTAGATTAAGATATTAACCTCTTGCTGCTAATGAGAACTTCTGTGGAAAGGGGAGTAGTATATTCCAGTATTTAGCCTCCAACTCAGAATATAGTGAGATTGGTATAGTACTTCTAAGCTAGCAGTGATGGAAGTTGGGGTAAGGGTCCTTCTCGGGAAGCAAATAAATAAATAAAACAAAATAAAGAATCCCCAAACCAAAACTGTCTCAGCTACACTATAGCAGGCAGAATTATCTGTGCCTCCTTATGTCTTGGGACCACGAAAATCAGAAGAAAGTCATACAAGCAATCTGATGAGCGTGGAATCAGGAATGTATCCACAGAGGTCTTCAATGCAGAACAGTTTAGGCAACAGAAAAAAATATATTAAAAAAAAATTAAGGCTTTCTTTTGATATCTTTTGTAGACAAATCTTGGGATTTTCCAAATCCCAGATGATGTACCTCAAGATATCCAGCTGGATTTCTCATTTGTGCTTCTGTAGGAAAAAGCAGCTCTGTCCACTCGCTGAGAAGATGGCTGCTCCCAGGAGATAAAATGCTCACACTGTAATAGGAAGCTGGATTCCCAAATTCCACTTGTCCGCTGTTTTATAGAGAAGAGGCACCAACTGCTATCTTGCTTGTTGATATATTTCCTAATGAGAGTGTTGCCCATCAGCAAATTACTTGAAAGGTATAATCAAAGTACTCTGCATACATTTTAGCGTGTACAGATTCTGTTCTGGTTATGGGGTTTATGCTGTGTAGTTGTAGAAGTGATCTTCTCAGCCTAAATATGAAATGCTTCTCACTGTCAAATTAAATGGAGGAGAGAGAGAAAACACCATTCCCCTGCAAATACTAAATGGTCTGTTCCACCAGCAGAACAGCAGCCTTCTCAAGTGAAAGAGTCTGAGAAGACAGCAAGGAAGCACTGAAGTTGGTAACTAGGTTTGCAAGGCTCGGAGGAGCAGCACGGGAAGCCCTGTATAAATGCATTCTTGTGCATGACAGTCAGTTATGTGTCCAGTTGTACAGTCAGAACTCACAGGATTTGGAATGTGTTCTGTGAAAGGAATACTCCAGACATAATTGATTAATAATATGGACTCAATGGGAGAAAAGCGTGTAATTTCATCAGAAAGAGCTGCTGTACAACAGGCTAGTCTGATAGTTCCTTCCTCAGCCTTTTACCTAGAAAATACAGGAGGTCTGTTCTGTCTCTGGTGGATTGCAACCTCTCTCAATACACTGGTGAGACTTCCTTTTGCTGTGAAAAAAGTCTAAACAAGTTTTTGCATTAGAGTTCCAAGTCGCCGTGAAACAAAGACACATCCAGTGAAATACTTTTATATCTACGTGGATGTAAACACCTTGAAGTCAACAGACACAAACCAATCCCCTCTGGGGAAAAAAAAAAAAAAAAGGAATAACAGACTACTGTCACTACTCTGAACCAGGATGTGAAGACAAAGCTACTGAACTTCTTTAAGTATTAGAGATATCATTTTCCCCCCTTCCTCTTTGCGACAGAAAAAACCCAACACCCAGAACTGCCCTACTTACAGGGAAAAAGTTTCATGGCTTCTGGTACTACCATAGTCTACCTTCTGCTGAAGCAGACCGAATGACTGGGTCCTGAAAAAGATAAGGTGTAAGGAAAGAGCAGCAAACAGCATAATGTGGCCTCTAGCTGCAGTGTGCAAATCACAGGATTCCAGTGTGATCTGTCACTCAAGTCAATGGGAGCGACTGTGCTTATCTGTACGTGGGAAGAAAAGCTGAAATCAAAGGAAGCCGCAAAGGCTGAGAGGACAGCTTATTTCTCCTGACCATGACTTCCAGGATACTAATAGATTTTTGGATGTGAACAAGAATCAGGTGCAGTACTCAGTGTGACCAATGGCAGAAAGACAGAGTGGCTGAGGAACAGACAGACTCAAGGAGGAAACGAGAACATACCCAATGGTCAGCTGAAGTCTAGAATCAAAGTCCATACACTAAAGAAGTCATATGCTAGGGTGGATGCCCAAGACCAGCTGTTAAGGGAAAAGATGGCACAAGGCCAACAAAAGTCAGGACTAGAAGGCAGAACAAAGGACTAGGAGTGAAAGCCTGAGGTTACCTACAGCCAAAAGTAACAGGACGCCTTTTGATGAGACTTCTGAGCCAGATGCCAGCAGGTCTAACACATCAGGATCTCAGTTGCTCTGGCAAACTCATATTCCAGTTTGCCTCTTAACCTATCTGGAAACCTTCAAGTACAACCCTAAATTTACTATCAAGAAAAGTAATTACACTTGGCATACTGGAGGCTTCCAGAATTTGTCACAGTACAAATGTCCGTTAACAGATTGTACATCAGAACTGTCTGTCTAGACAGAAAACCTCTAGGAAGGGTACTCTACCTATAAATTATATTAATACCAGTTTCTAGTGTTGCATACTACACAAGATCATTCAGACAAGCCCAACAACTGAAGAACAGGTCCCCAGCACAGCCCAAAGCTCCACCTCTTATTGGTTTTGAACTTATTAGGCAGTTGCAGAGGGACCACTGAATAAGATACAGCATGAGTACACCTCTCAGGCTTTCTTATCTCCTTATGCCATGAACTGAAGCTCAGAAAAGATTATGAGCTTGTTCTCACTTCTTCTTGGTGGTTAATATCATCCTGAGATTGTCTGGGAATCAATCAATTTCCTAAACAGGCCAACCCAGATAGACCTTAATGACCAGACAACAAACATCCACTTAAAAGACCAAGCTCTGTTTCCCTATCAGTCCGACTGGAATTTTTCAAGTGAGGGAACACTTAGCACCAAACTTAGTTAAATCAAAAACTATAAAACATATTGTCCGGTTCCTTCATACACATCCCGTGGTGACCATATTTGCTACTTACCTACACTGAGGAAATCAGACCATTTTGCTTGCTACTGAGGGGCTCACGCCATCAGTGTCCCCTCTAAAAATAATACCACCTCCGTTTCCAATCTTATTACACTTTTACCTTTGTCATTCTGAAGTTGGTATCTATGCAAGAGCCTCAAAAAAGCTTCTTAACCAAATATAAGCACTTCCTGTGCAGATGTTTATCTTCTGTTTATGCACAGAATGCTGCACGTATCACAGGGGGACAGGACCAACTTAACACACAACTGGCCATACAGGAGCATGTACCTTATTGACATTAGTTCAAGGCATCATAAGGAATTGATATGGACTGGGTTTTCAGTTATTTCTCTCAGCAGAAGCCTGAGGTACATTTCAGCCTTGAGGCTGGGTGGGCAGAAAAGGCTCTGAAGGCCACCCTTACCTTCCCCAGAAAATGTTTGCGGTACAGCTTGGCTGTAGGGTCACTCTCCAGTTTCACTTTACCACTCCAGGGAAAGGGCACGTCAGACAGAGTTGGACTCAAGCTGGAGAGGTTGTGGCTGGTCCCTTCAATCCAGTAGCCCCCAAACTGGGGTAAGATAATGAGAGGATAAGGCCACCCTTTCTGTAATACCTATTCAGAAGGACAGAGAACATGAAAGCTGAAAGGCTGATAAGCTGAAAGGCCAATAAAATTTAAGGAAAAGCATAGAAGAGCAGTACTAACTCACCTCGTGGATGCTGGGGTAAGGAATATACTCTTCTTCTGTCTGAAATCAGAAGAGACCATTAGAAAAACTGTGTGACATCTTTAATAGCACTATTGCTCTCAAGATGATGCAAGCTGTGCCCTCAGCTTCCATGCTGCCCTAGATCACCTTTAGAATTTTACTTTAGGATTTAAGGTTAGACTCCATTTCCCAGGTCTCAGCATTATAATACAGAACTTTGAGAACAATAAATGTAGGAGTCAGATTTCACCCACCTTCCTCCTTGAATCTACACAGAATACAGGCATGCAAAATGAGAAGGTGGTCAAGCTGTAGGAAAACTGGGTGAGGTTAGAAGTGACAGCCTCTCTCCTTTCACACAGTGTTAGACAGATGCTGTTCTTCCACAGAGACGACATAGGGATGATAGAAATAGTACTGTATTTACAGCGAGATCAAGGGTGTGTCATCTCCACAGCTAGATCTGTGGTATACAGCTGCACAGCACTGAAGCATGACTGCAAGAACAGGAGCATCTGAGCCACTTTATGCCAACTGTATGCCTCTTCCATACGCTCCTCCACAAAGAGCACTATCTCTGTCAAAACAGAGCTACATCAATTCTGTATGTGGCTTTTTTTTAAAGGTCATTCCAAGATTAAATTCAAGGTCAATATTGATTTTAAGGTTACTGTGCCTGAGCTGAGGCTAAAAGAAGGGAGAGGAAGAGTTGAGAATTTAAGGATAGAAATCTGTTCTCATTGGCCCAATATTGAGGGAAACAGACAAGCTTTCTAGTAGCATCTATGAGGCTTCAAGCAGATCGGTGAAATAAATGCAGCGTGGTTCCATTAATATCATTATAACTCTTAAATTGAATAAATTTTAAGAAATTATTTAGTCAAAAACAAGATTGTTAATAATAATAAACATTTATTGGAACCATTTAAATTTGAGAAGGGGAAGTATTGATTCTGTTTTAGCTACATAGTTTCACCCTGTGGTGGGTTTCTGTGGTGGGGGGTTGTGGTGGCAGGGGAAGGGCCACAGGGATGGCTCCTGTGAGAGGCATCAGTAGAAGCTCCCCTGGCTCCAAGTCGGACCGGCCTCTGGCCACAGCTGAGCCAGTCAGCGCCTCTGCGAGTTCACATTATTTAAGAGGGGAGGGCACAAAAAGAAGCTGCAGGGGAAACTGAAAGGGAGCAAAGAGGAAGGTGGAGAGAGGGCTGGGATGTGAGAGAGACAACCAGGCAGACTGCAAAAGCCAGTGAAGAAAGGGGGGGGAGGAGATGCCCAGAGCAGAGGTTCCCCTGCAGCCTGTGGTGAGAGGGCAGGCTGACCCCTGCCCCCATGGAGGGTTAGGGGGGGCAGAGATTTGTCCACAGTCCCTGGGGGGCCCCATGCCCATGCTGGGGCAAGCGGCTGCACCCCAAGTATCCCGTGACTCTGTTCTATGCCTGTGTTGGAGCAGTCAGCTCCTGAAGGACCGCATGCCTGCGGAGGGGAGCCACACTGGAGCAGTTCGTGAAGAAAAACATAGCCTGTGGGAAGGAGTCATGTCAGGGAAGTTTGTGAAGTGTCTTCCGTGGGAGGGACCCCACGGGGCAGCAGGGGAAGAGTGTGAAGAGTTCTCCACCACTAAGGAGTGAGCAGGCAGCCTTGTGGTCTTTGTTCCTGACTGGGCCTAAACACAACACGTCCTCTTGTGCAGCAACTTTAAAAAAAAAATCAAGCATATGTGTGTTCTAGGTCTGTTTGTAGGCTCCCTGTTCACACCAAGACAAAAACACACTGCAAGCCAGGTCAGTTATCTGCATTCTCAGCAACTTTAGAGGCAACAATGACTTGGCCTGACCTTGAGAGGAGCTGGAAGGGAACATCTTTGTTCATCCAGTCGACTCCCCTGGAAACAGAAAGTCACAGGTAGTGAATCCTAAGTTTTAGCATGTCTGTTTCACTTAATATTATACTTTATACATGTTTGGAATACACAGAAGGAGTAAAGCTAGAACTTGGCCAGTCTCCTAGTTTGGCATTAAAACTGAAAAGCCACACACACACACACCCCCTACATCTCTTTAAAAGCAGAAAGCTGGTAGAAATATAAAGTAATCTCCCAAATGTATTTTCTTAATCCTCTCACCTGTTCTAACTACTTTGCTTCCTATCCCAAGCCATAAAAAAGGAAGAGGTGAAGACAGAACATACAAGAACCGTATTTCAGACCGTTCATTGCTGTTCTAATCTTCCCCCTCTCTTGAAGATACTGTCAGGCAGAGCATAGCAAACCTTAGAGTAGGGTTGAGAGAAGTAACAAAGACGTTATTGAGGATTAGGGCTGAGCAAGAAGACTCGTAAGCAGCTTATGTGGCTTGCTTCCATCCATATAAAGGAACAAATCTGTCTCCTGGAGGGAAGGCAGAAAATCAGAGCTGCTCTCCATCTGTACATCTGACTAGTGCAAAACGTACTCTTTCAGGCAGCAAGGAGCCACATACCAAACCCTGCACATCTGCCTTCCTAGGCACCATTACTGTGAGGTGGGTTGGAACAGCAGGGGGAAAAAAGACTCCTGGATGCCTAGATTCTTCCCGAATCAACAGCTGGCACCCAGACTTTGTTTCTCAAGGCTATTTCATCTTCTGCCTTCTCACCATGGTAAGAGTAGCTCACTTCCACCACACTTCTGCAGCAGAAGAACACAGGGATATGAAAATTCCAGTGAGGACAGCCCCAGCACAGGCTGAGCAGAGGCACAGAACAGAAGAAGCCAGAAAGATATGGGGGCCAACAGGCTGCATAAAACGCTGGCCATAATCCAGGTAGGCATCAATACAGACAAGATCAACCAGCAAAATTTGCATTGTCAGATAGGAAACGGAACACCAGGATTTAAATTGTAGCTTCCTCTCATACATGATAGATGAGTATTCAACTACTGCCACATAAATCTTGTAACTCTCATACCAGAACATGATGCTAAGACTACATTTTTATAGACCATCAGTGACTGCTTATCAGAGTGGCTAATCAGGTATTCCAGACAAGATTAAGCAGAGCTTGACGCAGGATTTATAACAGCTATGTCTATGCAAGTATTCTACAGTGGAACTAGGCTGCAAACTAATATCTGGTAGAAATACGTACATCTGACTGGAGTTTTACAGTGGAGATGTAAGAGGCTCAAGAGCACAAGTTTGGGGCCAATGCTCCAGCCATACAGGGTGAAAAAAAATGCTAATAAATCAACAACATAAACACTGGGTAACAGCAACATTAGATCAAGGTTTAATAACGATCAGGATGCTCCCTGCATGAGCAGTGAAAGAAAAAAAAAAAAAAAAGAAAACAAAAAAGGGCATCCATTACACATAAAACGATGTTATAGAAAAACAAGAAAGCTTATTAAAAGGACCGAAAAATGAGCCATAGAAAGCTAAACCTTCACGGAATGATGAAGAGCCAGACCTCAAGCTCACAACAAATGCATAATACCCTCAGAAAATTCTTAGAAGCAGAAGTAAACTACTATGGCTAAACTCCAGGGCCAGGGAGATGTCTATTACATGCATGAGGGCATCCTTCCCAAGTCTGAAGTTGAGTTCAAACACAAGAAATAGCAAAAACAACTAATTTATTTGGTTAAATATAGAAACACAATAAAGCAAGTGAGGAACAATCTGCAGAAAACAACAACAGCAAAAAAATTCTTTTCCTTAACTACATCAGGAGACAGAAAGTTGCCAAAATGCCTGCAGGGTGAGAGGACCAAACTATAAAAGCTGAGCTTAGAAAGAGTAACCAAAGCTTGGTTCCAGCTTAGAACAGTTCTTCATAGGGAAACATCAGATGATCTGTTTCAAATTGCAATGTCAGTAGGCAGCACTGACAAAATTAATAACAAACTACTGGAACATAGTGGGCTATGAAATGAGGATGGAAAAGGCCTTTACATTGTGCAGACACAGTAGTCAACCATTTTGCATTTGGGGAAGTCAGAAAGCTGAGAAAACAGAGTGTGTGAAGAACAAGTGCAAAGGGATGTTGATGTGATCTGGAGTTTCACCGTCAACCTAGTGTGCTGGGTCTCATGAGGAAGGCTAGGTTCTGAAAGAGGGGTCTCCAGAACAGCTCTCTGGGGAAAGAAAGCCCAATGCTCTACCAAAATAGGATTGAGACAGGAAGGACGTGCACATTCAAAGCAGCTCCAGCCTTCTGGAACTAAACTTGCTATGCACCAGGGGATTTCAGCACATGGAAAAGGATGCTGGGAAACTGCAATTTTGTAAGGTCTCTCACCCCTTCCTTGGCATGTCTGCCAGATCTGATAACTGCAGAAAGTTCCCAGTTTCAAAGGAGGTCCTGGTAGGAGACCAGTATCTATCTCAAAGAGGCTGGAGGTAAAATTTCCAGGGCTGCTGTAAAGGAGCTGCTGTTTGTATTGCAGCCTCTACAGAAAGCAGAGGAATGTGTCAGTGCATTCCATGAATCTGCATGGTTACAGGAGCTGCTGGAAGCCTGGGAACAGAAGACATAGGTCTAAACCTACCAACCTCCCCTCTGGAGCGAAGCTTAAGATACTGGCAAAAATCTAATGCAGCCCTGGGCCATATAGTCCAAAGCTTTATTTTAGAGGGTAACCAGGAACACAGGGAACTTACAGCGTAAGTTGTTGAAGTGTCAGAGCATGGGCAAAACAACTGGTTGATGATCACTGTCACAACGATGATTCCTCAGAAGGGAGAGGCATAAACTCTAGCAGTCTCAGCCACGTGTTGAGACACCCTCCTGGTTTGGTCCAGTTTGGCTTGCAGCGCTGCCTTTGAAGAAAGAATTTCTCTCAGTGTCTCCCTGGATAGCTTACCAGAGACAGCATAGGACTGGGAATATGATATTCCCAGGGTCTTGTACAGGGAAAAACACCTGGCCTGAGCAGGATGAAAGAACGGGTGTCAGAGGAAAAAGCCGACCAGACCCACAGTTGGGTCCAACATGGTGTAACAATGCTATGATAACATGTTTTTTATGGGGGAAGAGTGATGCCTTGAGGGGAATAGTTCAAAACAGACAACTTAGATATAAAAGGGGACACAGGAAAAAAAACCATGTAGGTAGTTGTGAGAAAACAAGACTATAGGATATGTTGAAACCACACAAATACAGAATAGAGGTAGTGAACATGACACCATAAAAGACAAAGGCAGGTAAGTGAAGAGGGGTTGGTTAGACAAGTATGTGAAGACCTAAAACATCTGGATTGATCAGCTGAAATAAGACTTGCTTGCTCCTCAACTGCTTGCACCGCAGAGCAATCCAAGAACAAATTCCTAAGTATCCTTACAAAGTATTTACTGTGACTTCACTACATCTGTACACATAGAACACTGCAGCCAGTAGCCCATTTACTTCAAGTAATGATTATTAAGATTAGAAAGGGGG
>NW_010271610.1:14849-21298 GCF_000690775.1 Eurypyga helias
AACCGTCACTCCATATCTCGGGGATAAATTTCAGTTTAAAAAGAGAGTACCACTTTACCTGTTAATTCATCACATGTAATGTGAAATAGCTATGACAATTTTCAAACAATTATACTCCAATCCAATTGTTAAAGTACTCAAAAACTAATTCTATCCTGTAGCTTTATTGTTATTTTGCAAGAGAAATGTCCAAGCCTCCTGCTTTGCCTTTTACTCACTTGATTGCTAATAAAAATCCCAGATTTAACTTTCAAGAATGATTCAACAAATCCATAGGAAAGCCAGAGTCAAATGAAATGAAGGGGAAAGCAAAAACAAACAAAAAAGAATAAATAAAGGATTAGTAAAAATATAAAGAAAACATTCCTCTTCCCTTTCAAAACATTACTGTCATACTGAAGCAGCAGCTATTAATTCTCTTAATGCAAGTCAGGTGACAAAATAAGCTAAATTAAAAAAAGCAAACACCTAAACCACTATACAGTCTTAATGTGCACCTAAGAAACCAATACAGATGCAAAATTAGGTAGTCTGCATATGTTGGAAATTCTCATCAGCTCCAGCTGTTAAATCTCTAACTGAAGAGGTCTGAATCCAGTGAGAGGCAGTTTTCATACGCTAAACTGGGAGCTGAGAAACACCAAGAACCTGAAGCAACACTGAACAAGAAGCTCTCCATGCTCAAGGTTACTTTCTAGCACAGGGTTAAATGAGCCAGGCACACTGGCAGAGCTTGTTACTCCAAAGCACTGAGAATATATCCCAAACACGGTTTGGGTGTCCGTACAGTGGCTTCAAGGTCTGTGTCTGTCTACACATGAATATAGAGAGAATACACCTTCAGCTTATCCTTCCCCCACTTCTTGTTTCTAGTTTGCCAAACAGTACTTCAGCCTCATAACTCTATACTCAGCATTTTGCTGCTACCCTCCACCTCCATGCCTTTACAGTCCCACCCAAGTCTTGCATTTTCCTCATATCCATAATTTGATCACCCAAATTCCAGCAAAGAAGTTAGTTGTTTCCTATAAGCTTCCTGAACATAATACAAGGCAGGAGTTATATGCCATGTTCCGTGTTATGTTAGGTCAAAGATAACTACAGCATTTTAAAAAAATGTGTACCACTCAGAAAACATACTGGCAGTCTCTAAGGATGCACTCAGATCAGATCATCCGAAAAATTTCATTTTAAAGATTTTGTTGTTAGGTATATAACATATAAAACATATTATATTACTATGTCTATATTTGGTAGGGCTGGGTTGGTTTTTCCCCTTTTACTCTGTTTTAATTTGATAATAATATATACAACTAAATGCATGTACTTCCATAAGAGAATTAAACCAGAGTCCTTTCCTGTGCAAGTTAAAGGTAGGGAGTACATTTATCCAGTAAACTGTCTGACCTTGCTAAATGCACTTACGTTAACATCCCATTAATCACCTCTCAGCAGCAGCTGCTGCTCAGCAGAAACACAGTTTCTAGATGAAGGTAACAGACACACCTTAACGTAACTTGGATTTTCTCTCAGAATCACCCTTCTGCAAAGAACAGACAGCACTGTAATAATTTGTGTCTCTTCCTTTCATCATGCTGGTTGGAAAAAATGAATACAGGAAAATGCTTTTGAAAGTCCATATGAGTGGGTATAGGAGCTTTGGGCCTAGAAGAGCTACATATACTGCAAGCTCAAATTAAAGGGTATTGGGAGTGACGTGACAAGACAAATAGCAGCTGACTATTTCTTTGGCTATGAAAAATCAAGAGATCCCAAAGTTTGACAAAATACTTGCTCCTTACCTGCATTTTTTCAATCATCTCAAACAAGTCCACAGCCTGTTAAAAGGAAAAGACAACAGGGAAGAGTTTAACATTTTTAGAAGCTAATGTTATCTTCTGAGGTAACCAGATACTGAAGGAGCTAACAGCTCCTGCCATGTTTTGGCACAGAAGCAACTTGCTCGCTGAAGACAAGAGGGAATAATTCTTTCTTAGAATCATAGAACCACAGAATGGTTTGGGTCAGAAGGGACCTTAAAGATCCTCCACTAGAGGACACCCTCCACTAGACCAGGTTGCTCCAAGCCTCATCCAGCCTGGCCTTGGACACTTCCAGGGATGGGGCGTCCACAGCTTCTCTGGGCAACCTGCCCCAGTGCCTCCCCACCCTCTCCGGAAAGAACTTCTTCCTGATATCTAATCTAAACCTCCCCACTTCCAATTTAAACCCGTTACCCCTTGTCCTGTCACTACAGGCTCTTGTAAAAAGTCCCCCCCAGCTTCCTTGTAGCCCCTTCAGGTACTGGAAGGTGCTATAAGGTCTCCCTGGAGCCTTCTCTTCTCCAGGCTGAACAAGCCCAACTCTCCCAGCCTGTCCCCATGGCAGAGGGGCTCCAGCCCTCTGAGCATCTCCGTGGCCTCCTCCGGACTCGCTCCAACAGGTCCACATCATTCTTATGTTGAGGGCCCCAGAGCTCGACAGAGCACTCCAGGTGAGGTCTCATGAGAGTGGAGGAGTGAGGGAGAATCACTTCCCTTTGGCCAAATTGTCTTCAGCTTGTATTGCAAAAGTTTGACCTGGAACCTGATCAGACAGCTATCAGGAATCTTTTTGTGGGTCAGACTTGACACAGTACAGCATGAGAAAGGACTAAACGAAAAAGATCAGGATTCTCACAGAAGTGGGCAACTATGCCTGTAACCCACGCATGCACAGGAGCATGCTTTCAGTCATTTCTGCTCAGTGGTTGAAGACACATTCCAACCCCGAGGAACATGGACTGCCTTTACCTTATCGGGGACAGCAGGAGCGAGAGCACATGGAAAGCCTTGAGGGGGAGAGTCTAGAACATCACTGAAGCAGTGCACCCCTTCCTCGGACCTCCTGTAAGAGACAGAGGCAGAAGGGAAAAGGACAAAGGGAAAAATAAAACCTTCTAACTCTTGAAGAACTCAAGAGAACAGTGCTTGCCCGCACTGCCTCCTCTGCCTTCTGCTTACTCCTCCTCTCCCCAGACCGTTTCTTGCCTACGAGGAAGCTGCCATTCCCTGTGAGATTCCCTAAGCTGGCTTATCACTTGCCACCTGCAAACATCCTGGATATAACAGCAAAAATCTTCTGGCCCTGTCTGCTCTGTGCACTATTTTCCCCACAACAGTCGTGTAAGTGCCGAGTTCCTCCTCTATCATGGATCTGCAGCAGAATAAAGACAGGTCTCAGCTTTAGGATCAGATCTCAAAACTGAACCATATTGAAAGAGCTGCAAGTTCTGAAATATCACCAAAATCAGCACCTAGAGGACAGTCTCAGTTGCCACAGGCTGAGTATTCGTCTCCAAGACAGGAACATGAGAGTGATGGTGCCAGAACAGAACTGATACACCCTGCGGGAGAGATGCAGGCATGGTTCTGTGTTAACACTGCTGGTAAAGCCAGTGTGCACATCAGGCGGGCTTTGTCTGCATATCTTCTATTGAAAATACAGTATTATTTTGGTCCCTTCTGGAGCAGCATTGTATACAAACAGCAGCAGCAGTTATTTGACTTCATAGACGAGGGAAAAAAAAAAAAACCCAGACACAATACACTGTAGTTTAAAAGACGTACGTTGCAGTGCCCATGACACTATGGACAGACTCGCTGCAGCTCCCCCACTGTCAGCTAATAAAGTTTCAGTGCCATTCACAATTCTACTAGCAGTCACAACTGGGGTTTAAGTCCTCGTGAAGGTCACATAGGTGGGGCTGGGAACAAAGCCATTTCTAATACAAGAGACCAGGCTCATCCACTTTGTGATGCAATCATGAATTGTCTGTTATGCAATCATATAATACAGTCAGGAATTGTTACCCTCTAGCTGTTAGATGCCTGATTCCTACTGCATCCACATGAAGAGGTCGGTATTTGTAAGACACGCAGACTCTTGCTTTCAAGCCAGTGGCTATATTCCCTGTTGTATGGAAACAAATCTCCGTAATCATGGAGCTACGCTCTATTACAAGCTCCAGGAATCTCAGTGCCCACCAATTCTCTGACAATCACAATCTATTTGGGCAGTCCCATGCCACCATGTAACTTACATATAGGCTGATCTGCACTAACACAATGCTTCCATACCACAATTTTCTCCTAAAATGCAAATGAGAGAGATCTGCGTAACCCATCTGAAGAGTAATCCATAATGTATATGGAAGGGAAGATGTAGGAGTTAGTCTTGACATCCTCACATAAGTATTGGAATAGTTAGATGGTAAATGTATTTTAAATTAATATTAACATTACACCAACACATGCTGTACTTTGCATTTTATTCATTTACTTGAAGCATGTTTGGGACTAACAAAATTTATGTCCAAGGCAGTACACGAAAGGTTTTCATAGTTTCTTTTAGAAAGCTGAAGTTTTTGTTCTGTGAGCCCTAAAAAGAGCTTAACTTGATAAATTCTCATTTTTAGAAATTAGCCATCTCCAGAGAAGTCTAATAGTAGAACTTCAGTAGAACTCGATGCCCTGGGGCCTTGTTGCATGCTATAGTGTTTTTCTTTGACTTGAATCCTGGAGCATTCAGTAGAGAGTAAAATACACACCTGCATCACAGAAATCTGGCAGCTCCTACATGAGGTCAGTGTGGCCAGACCTGCCCATTCTCACACCATAAATTCATCTCTACACTTCGGACTGACCTGAGCCCTTCATGCAGCAACTGCTCCTTATTCAATCCCAGTACAGTTCTGTTGTCAAAATGACTCCAGCAGACGCCAAGATCACCAGTCTTACTGTACATTTAGAGATGAACTACCATTCTGTAGTTATCCCAGATGAGCAATGTGCTCAGGGACTTTAAAAATCTTACTTAGGTTTTATGTCATCTTTCATAAAACATGACCAAAAAATTGGGCCATTGTAACCATTGCTTTCAAGTCCGTTTGTGAATTCTGAACTTCTAGAATGAAAAGCACTAAGCTTTATTTATAGAAAGAGAACATACTTATTTTCAAATTGAATCTCAAACTCTTTGACCACAGAAAAGCAGAATATCACCCTTCTGAAACATAAAAGCAATTCTGCAGACTGGAAGAGGAGTATACATACATGCTGAAGCTTTATTTTTAAGAAATGCCCAAGACTAAACTAGGATTTTACTAGTGACAGTAAACAGTGCGTTAATTTCAAGCAGGTAGCCAAACTAAAAGTAGGCACTGCTAATCCACTGCTAAGGACTCCACTCTCACTTCTGAAATGGTGCAAGAAGCACCTTTGCAGACCTCTAAGACACTATCTCCACACACAACCCTGCTCACATCCTGTACTCCTACCCCACAGTATCCTCTGCTATTTCAGTCCTGACATCTCTCTACACAGAGCTCTCAAAATCATTCCCACCTGCTATGGCTGAGCCGGTTCAATAACCAAGTCAATGCAAATGTACTCAAGAAAAACACAAATTGGCCTTGACAGATTTCCTGCATCCTTTCATCCACCCTTCAAAAGTATTGCAGAGGTAAAGGGGATCTGCTGTGCTCTAAAGAGGCAAGTGCCCCAAATCCTGAAGTAATTATTTTCCTTAAAGTTCAACAAGGAAGCAGTATAGCTACTGTAAAAATGTTTGCTAATCTGGAAGTCTTCCAGCAGGAGAAACATGGCAGGATTTGCAGCTAGTTGTGGAACGACAGTCAGTATAATAACGGGCATCCCAGCCTGCTGAGTGATTCTTGCAATGAGATGCTGATACATTTTTTTAAAAATCACTCACTGGAAGGGACAGGCAATTCAGAAGAACAGAAGATAATCTGCAACAAGAACATGCCTGAAATGCTCATAAGGAAAATTCTGGGCAACGACATCCCTTCAGCAGTGGCTTCAGCTCCTTCACTCCCTTGTTTCTCCCTCGGAGAGACATACTGGCTCTTCCAAATAAGATCTTGAGACACGCAGCGAAGGCAGCTGAGAACATGACACGAAGAGCCGAGCTCCATCGACACCAGTATGTATAGGAACCACGGCTCCGAACTTCACTCACACAGATTCCCAGGGATTACCAAAACAAAATGAAGAAGAGTGAGCGGTCACTACCGATGCGGCACAGCGTGCTCTCAGTTGGTTGCACACTTTTATGCCCATAGTCTCCGACTTCCAGCTGGGAATTCCCTTCCAGCTGCACCCCGCTTTCTGGCTGCTGGGGAGCACGTGCCTCTCCCATGCTCTGAATCGTGGGCAATCCCTGTTTCTGCTCAGGACTCCCTGCCTCCTCTCCTCCCCGACCAGGGGAGCAGGGTACCGGGAAGGCTTGGCCGCCCGGGCAGCCCTCCCCCACCAGGTACCGACCTCCAGGGCAGGAGAAGGGACAGCTCCCAGGGAAACCCACCTCGCCACGCGGCCCCCTCCTGAGAAGTCCCGAGTGGAGACCCGTCCTCTCCCGGGCGGCAAGAGGGAAGCATACACGCCTCT
>NW_010271611.1:0-432 GCF_000690775.1 Eurypyga helias
GTGCGCGACAGGCTTGAACTCGGAGCACGTCTACCCCTACGTGGGCACGGTAGGGGATGGCGGGTGGCCCCGAGGACGTGGCAGAGCGGTGATGGTGGGTCCCAGCCCTGGCGTCACACTCTCTCTCCTCTCAGGATGCCTCCAGCTGCCGGTACAACCCCCAGGACAGGGCAGCCAACTGCTCCGCTGTCTGGCTGGTGGCCCAGGGCAGCGAGGCAGCGCTGGAACAGGCGGCTACGTGGGCACGGTAGGGGATGGCGGGTGGCCCCGAGGACGTGGCAGAGCGGTGATGGTGGGTCCCAGCCCTGGCGTCACACTCTCTCTCCTCTCAGGATGCCTCCAGCTGCCGGTACAACCCCCAGGACAGGGCAGCCAACTGCTCCGCTGTCTGGCTGGTGGCCCAGGGCAGCGAGGCAGCGCTGGAACAGGCGG
>NW_010271611.1:489-1453 GCF_000690775.1 Eurypyga helias
AAGGGGGGGGGCCGCCGGGGGGCCCTGTATCCGGGGCGGTGGATGCCAGCAGCTTCTACTTCCACTTCTACAAGTCGGGTACCGTCTCACTCTTCATGGCACGGTTGGGTAAACTGAGGCAGGGCTGCCTTGCTGCAAGGGCTGAGCCCTTGTTGAGCCCCAGAGATTTTCCCCCAAGGCACCCAGACCAGGGGAGTAGGATCCACCAGCCTGCTTCCACCTGGAGAGAAACAACCAGCGCCAGCCCTCGGCTCACCCCAGTTCTGCTCTTCCCAGGCGTCTTCAGCAGCATGTTTTGCAGCCAGCGGGTGAACCACGGGATGCTGGCCGTGGGCTACGGCACGAGCCAGGAGCGCGGAGGCAACGTCAGCTACTGGATCTTAAAGAACAGGTAGGGGCTGAGGGTGTCCCCCCAAACCCGCTGCCCCTTTCACCCCTGTCCCCCAGCGCCTGCCGGCATTGGAGCTGCATGGCTCCCGTCCCTGAGTGGGCCCGGTTCTCCGGGCGTAGGAACACTCAGCTCCTGCCGGCATTGGAGCTGCATGGCTCCCGTCCCTGAGTGGGCCCGGTTCTCCGGGCGTAGGAACACGGATGTGCTCATTCTCCATCTCTTCCTGCAGCTGGTCAGAGGTGTGGGGCGAGCAGGGCTACATCCGCCTGCTGAAGGACACCAACAACCAGTGCGGGGTGGCCAACCAGGCCAGCTTCCCCATGCTGTGACCCAGCGCATCCCTCTCTCCCTGCCCTGGCTGCGGATCCAAGGCTATTTCCTTCTGGAAAGGGGCTTTTTTTCGTGTGGGGTGAGAAGCCATTAAAAGCGGCGTGGCTGATCGCTCGGTGCTCGCCGCCGGGGCCGGGCCGCGTTCGGTGCCTGAGGCCAAGGCTGATGGACCCTGTCCTTTCAGTGGTGGGAAAAGCAAAGCTCCCTCACACCGTGCTCGCCCAGCGGCGTCCCCTCGGGCCT
>NW_010271612.1:0-252 GCF_000690775.1 Eurypyga helias
TTTTATTAAATGCAGATAATCCCACTCGGCAGTTCACAGCTCAGTAACGGCTGGCACTAAAAATTTAATGCTGACTCGGAAGCTGCACACGCTAATTAGGAGGTGGGTCGAGCAACGGACCCCTGAAGAGCGGCTGGGATTTGGGTCTGGGGAGAGGCGTTGCTTCTCCGCTGCCCGGAGCTCGGTCAGCGCTTAAGAGGTCAAAACCGCTCCTCATCCTCATCTTCGTCCTCATCTTCAGCCTCATCCCCA
>NW_010271613.1:0-226 GCF_000690775.1 Eurypyga helias
GTGGGGCCGCGGGGCCTGTGGGGACAGGAAAGGGGCCAGTATGGACCAGTCCCCACCAGTACAGACCAGTGTCCACCAGTACGGACCAGTACATCTGCGCCCAGTACAGCCCAATATGACCCCCTCTGGCTCAGCACACCCCAGTATGGCCCCATACAGACCAGTACAGCCCAGCTTGGCTCCTCACACCCCAGTATGGCCCCGTACAGACCAGTCTGGGCCAGTA
>NW_010271614.1:0-15374 GCF_000690775.1 Eurypyga helias
AACCCAAACCAGTCTATGATTCTGTTCTGTCTGACCAGCCCGTTCCAGTGTTTCACCACCCCCATCGTAAGAAATGACTTACTTATGTCTACTCTAAACCTACCTTCTTTTTGTTTAAAACCATTACCCTTTGTCCTATCACTACATGCCTTACTAAAAGGTCTTTCTTCATCTTTCTTATAAGTGCCCTTTAAGTACTGATAGACCACGGTAAGGTCTCATGGTTGCTTTTGTGTAAATGAATAGACAAGATTCTCTGGATTAATATTTTTGGAAATACTTACATCCTATGGACTTTGACACTTCAGATCCACAGTGTTTATGCTGTGGGTCTAGGAAGCCCTGCATGCTAGTTTTCCTTTGCTGCTGAGTTTGCCAGGGCATGTAGCTGGGAGTTCTCCCTCATTTCAAGCCTTGAGGTGTTGTTCAGGCTTCTTGAGTACTCACTCTCCTTCCCAAGAGCATAAATAAGGTAGCTGAATTTAATTTGTATGTTTTAATAGGCCGCATGACCATCCTAACAGCAGTTTTGCACCGTTCACACTTAGCACAGGAGGGAAATGAGACTCAGAAGCAAACAGTTACAGATTTCTGGTGGGGATGGACCTTGCTGCCTTGCCTCACCCTTTCCCTTGGCCATTGGACACTGATCACCCCAGGCTTGTGGAATGATGTCAGTCACTGTCCCTGCTGATATGTGGCTGCTCTTTCAGCCCCTTTCACTGTAGATCTTGTTCTTTTGTCGTTGCTGGTCTCTAGTCATCTTGTTCTCAGAAGCCAAACCCTAATCATGACCCTAAACCTGGTCTCATCTTTCTCAGGTGTTGTGATATAGGCCCAGATAGCAACTAAGCCCCATGCGCCTGCTTGTTCACTCCTCCCCACCGTGGGAGGAGAAAATATAAGGAAAAGCTCGTGGGTCGAGACAAGGACAGGGAGGGATCACTCGCCTGTTATGGTCAGGGGCAAAACAGACTGAACTTGGGGAAGAAAAATCAATTTAATTAGTTACCAAATGAATCAGAGTGCCTCTGTCCGTGTTCAGTGTAAGTGGAAAATAATTTGGATATTCCTGGGGTGATCTGGCAGAGATGGACTTAAGTGGCTTTGGTGGATGGCCTGCCTGATTTCTGTTGGTCTTCAGGTCTCTGTCACAGAGATGTGGGGAATCCCTCTTCCCCTGTCTGTCAAACAGGTGAAATCAGTTGTAGCTTTTGATGCTGTAAGAGATTCCTGGGCAGATTAATTGTAGATAGCTGCTGGGAATAGTTTCTCAGTTCTCACAGAAGAGTTATGAATGTATTGGTGAAGAAAACACATGTATTTTGAAAGAGACAGTTTTGCCTTGACTCTTGTGGATGGCTTTACAAAAGAATTGAGAGATTTTCCCCAAAATCATAGGGAAATAACTGCATAGCAAAGTTTACACTGTGGTTTGGCAATGTATTCTGTTGCAGGTAAGAATCTAGACATTCCTAATTCATTTTTTTGGGTGGGTGAGGGAAGTAAAGTTTTCTCTTATAAAATATTGTGGCCAGTTAAACTCCTGCTAGTTTGGCAACATTTTTATAAAATAAAAATATTTCTGAAGCTGGGCATCTACTTTTGATCTGTTATGCAGCAGCATGTCTGCATGCCATCATGGCTGGCTGGGACGCAGAGGTGAGATGATGCCAAAACTGGAAGCCTGTGGCCCTTCCCTTGGAGGGCTGGATGCCTGCTGCAGTGGGGGGCTCCAGGGTCTGCTGGGCCCCAGGGTGAAGTGTTGAATTTGGTACGACCTATGATGTGGCCTGCACGATACTTTGTAATTGCACTGAACAACAATGCTCCTCTATTAATTCTGCCAATATAACTCCACTGAAAGGCTGCTGAGAACAGGTTGTGGTATGACCACATGAACCTGCTCCTCAGCTTGGGACGGCCTGTAGCTCTGCCTACCTGCTGTGTGACCTGGGGCTGCTCTTCCAGACAGATGTTCATCTGACGGACAGGTTAGCAGAAGCTTCCCTCCTCCTTTTCCTTTTGGGAAGGTGTGGAGGCTCCTGCCTTCTCCTCTCACTATGCAAGTTTGGGAGTGCTGTTTGCAAACCTGCTGTGCTGTCCATGACCTTCCACTGCCCAGGGAGCAGCCTTCCCAGACAGCCCTGGGGTGTCAAGCCTGCCCACAGCACACAGCTGCTGCTACTACCCCAAACTTGTCAGTGGTTTGGGTCTCAAATCATTTGCAGTTCTGTCCTGATAAAGGACAGATTCTGTCAACTCACCTGTTCGGTTTTCCAGGCAGAGAAATGAGAAGGTAGGCTGCCTATATCCAACTTTAACTCTCTGCAATTGTCCGTGTTTACTACCTGCTCCGATGTTGACTTCAGTGGAGGCAGTTTCCAGATCTGGGGCCAAAGCCAGGCTATTGTTAAAACACCACAGTTTTTGAAAACAATGGAAATAACAAATAGAAAGTCACACAACTGCTGTACAAACAAGCATGCAAACAGCAACAACCTAAGGATTGAGCCTGGCTAATTTGCTAAATCCTGTAGCAGGACTTTTGCTTTTTCAATTATTTAGGTGTCACTCTATATAATGTCAAGAATATTAAAATCAGCTTGAATCTTAACCACAATAATCCAACTTGTTGTAGAGAATGTATGTTGTCTCCTAATTTAGGTATTTAGAGAGCTTGAATGAAAATAATGCCTAATGCATGCAGTACATGCTCAACAAAATCATTGAAAGCCCTTAGTCATACAGTAGCATTTTATTATTTGTACATGATTTTGGTTTGGGAAACAGAACAACTGCACCCTCTAGTGACAAACCCTATGTGTACCAGAGGATCAAGGCAGGTTTTGCACTGAGGTGTGGCATTTGGTGTTACACACCAGGCAAGCTTTGATAGAAATAGAGCATTAGTTATTTTTTTAATGTATTGATGAGGTTCTCAGAGCATTTCCTTTGCTGTTAAGGACTTCTTAGCCTGTCACTGTTGAGCACCTTTGATTAGAAAGGAGCTGTCACATTACTTGTCAATGTGTCATGTCATGCTTTTGGTTATTGCTAAAAAGAACTTGCTTCTTGTTAGGAATATGGTTAATAAAACCCTGTATGCTTGAATGGTGTAATGTGACAGCGTGTCAGGTGTGCTATAAGCAGCACCGATTTTTCCTGTAGGGTTCTGGAATGCACAGCTTCCTCTCTGAACGTACGCTGTCTGCGAACTTGCTGCTACAATGCAGCCGTAATGGTATTTTCGCTCATACGACATCAGTAATGAGTTAAATGTAATTGCTATTAGGGCTTACTGAACATGCATTTGTTGATACACAAGACTCGACTAAACTAAAAGCAGAATAAGGCATTTCTGGTGATTCCATTCAAAGCAGCTTTGATTCACCCACTATTTTGGCTTTAGCTGCTTAGCTAGAACGTAGGTCTTAGCCAGACTCTTCTCTCTCATAGCTCCTTAAATGATCTTGATCTTCTTTGGAAACACTACCTTTCTTGCAGCATGCAGCCAGTGCGTTGATACTGCTTTGCTGGTTACCTGCTGATTCATCAGTATTGCTTCCTGCCAGCCCTGTTTGTCTTTGCTGGTTTCCCTCTGGTGACCATTCATCTCCCTCAGCATCTGAGAGCTGATATTCCTTCCAGTGGAGGGATGGTTTCATCAGCGAGCGAGGCTGTGTTGGCTGGAAGAGTTGTCAGATGTCAGGATGTGCTTGCCATATGTACTTCCTGTGGACATTTTCCTAATTATTAATTGCGTGAGTTTTGAAGTAGTTGTTAATCGGCAGTGGAACATTTTGTGGCTTTCAACAGTGAGATAATATCTCATTAAAATATTTTTAAAATGCATTGATATTTTCACGTGAAAGTTATTTCCTTTATTGTTTTTCGTTGTCTACTGACAAGCACATTTCTTTTTTAGGGTATTAGGTTGCTATTGCTTGAGCTAGCCAACAATTATTTTCTCCTCTCTGAAGACAGATATTACATAAGAAATGTGGAAGTGTATTATCATAGGATGTCTGTAATCAGATGTTGACGCTGTGATATAGTCATGATTAAGACTTAATCTTAGATCTTAAAGGTCTAAGTAGTAAAGCCCTCAAAGCTCCGTTTTAAAAATATTGTAAAAGGAAACCATTACAAATATACATCAATTCTTTAAACATACACTTCAACCATTTTCTTTGAATGGCAGAACACCACAGGAGCAGAGCTGTTTGAAAACTGTTAAATCTTCAGATTTGTATTTGCCTGTGGTTAATGATGAAAATTTCCTGTCTCTGGAGCTCATAATACTGATACACTGTGTTGAGCCTAGATGCTTACATGATGCATGTGTGGATTTTTGTACTTGGAAATTTTCACTGCTGTGAGTATCATTAGGTAACACTTAATGTAAACTCTACGGCAAAAGAACTTACTCCTAATGTAACTCATATTCATTTAAAATATAGTGAATTTAAAAAAAAAAAACCACAACAGCCTTTTAAGAACAAATATTTGAAAGATCAGCCTTAATTCGTCAATTGGAATATTTTGCAAAAGTCAGAAAGTTGCAGATGGCAACCTTCAGCAGAGAAAGTACTTTTCAGGTGTTTTTTGTTTTGGTTTGGTTTTTTAATAAAATCAAATATTTTAATAAAAAGACTACGTTTTTGTTCTCTGACACATCTTATTGGTAAGACAATTCCAAGGCTGCCTGCATTACGTGCCACGCTAGACTAGCTACGTCACTATAAGAAGGGATTAGAGTAACTACTGAGATGAATCTCTTCTACTTCAGCTAATTATTTCTGTTGTTCAAGGTCATTTCCATTAACAGAGCTCAGCAGAACAGTACAGCGTGAAAATCTGAAATCAAATCAAGAGCCTGGTTAAAATCCCAAAACAGAATTCATACGTAATTGTCTCGTTAGATATAAATTTAAATTCTAGTGGCATTTCCCAACAACTACAGCTAAATCAAATTTAGTGACTGCTTGTACATCTGTTTACAGGCTTCTGAAATGAAAAAGGTCTCCTTGTGTATACTTGGGTGCTCTCACATTTGGCGCTGGTTGTGACATGGTTTCTTACAAGACAAGCCATCCCATTCATTGCAGTAGCTCTCATAGAATGGATAGTTCAGGGTGGCCCTAATCACCCTGCAATTTTATTAATTCAGAGGCTGTTCCAGGAAAGCAGATGTGTTGCTAACTCCGCATTGATCACTGAGCTGGGAAAAATTAGTTTTAAAAGAGGGTATCTTTTAGCTGCCCACACACGTGATGGAAAGAAACGCCCAAAAGAACGTTTTTTACAAAGTGCCGTGAAGTATTCCCAGTTGGTAGTGCTGTAAATGTGGGCAAGAGCCAACCAGTGCTTTGAAATCAGTGTGTCCTGCTGCATTGATTCACAAAACAGGTCCAGGACATCCGGTAACAGTGAAAGATCCCGTGGGCTGCCTAGCATTTTGCTTCTGCTGCCAACACCCAGCTCCATCTTCCACTTCGTATCAGGTATAAACCTGCCAACAAGAGCTGTAATTTAATCTCAAATTGGATGAAAACCAGGCTGACTAATCTAGTCAGTTTGTGCTTGTTATCTTCATGTCTGTGATTTTCAGCCTGGAGAGCAGGTTATCTTTTCTGGTCTTTATCTGCAAGTGCTGCAGACGCTTGTTCATTAATAGGTGGTAGATTTGAGCCTTTTATTTTTCCAGTTCCATCTTGTTAGTCAGCTGCTAGTGGATGTTGATTACCAGTGTTTTTCTGGCTTGGGTAAGGTTTAGGAGTCAGGCTGTGGCATTTTTTTTTTCCCCCCTTTTTTTTTTCCCTTTTTTTTTTCCTTTTTAGTATCAATACCTCAAGTTTCCTCTTCCAAAAAAAAATAATTAAAGAATTGAAGCATTTTTAACTTGCATCCAAATTGATTCTTATTGTGATGATTATATTTTGAGCTGTTTCTGGTTTTTCCTGCGAATAAAGTGAAAATCAATAGGGTGGCGCTAGGTTGTGATCTAGGATTTCGGTCTGATCCCTAACACATTACTTTCAGCACATCATTAAAAGTAGAAAGCCATGTTTATGTCTTAGCATTTGTGGCAGTACCTCAGTGAGAAGTGTTGACCCCTGTAAATATTTGATGGGTTATAGAACTGGTCAGATGGCTCGTTACACACGATAATCCTAGAATAATTTTTGCATGCTGGAGAAGGGCTGCCAGGTATGTTTTTAAATCCTGCGTTGGCACTGAGAAACAGTTCTACAATGTGATCTTAATGTCCTTTTGGGAACAATTGCATTTTACTTGGAAATGAAAGTTTTAGTTGTGTTATTTTTGGTGCTACGTGGAAGCCAACCACATTAGGGTGCAATATAATGTTCCTTTATGAAGGTTTTAACTTTTTTTTTTTCCTGAGAGCTTCAACTCTGTTGAAGTCATGCTCATTTATTCCTTACTAAATCTGTGCTATTATTTATGATTGGTTTGGTTTTGGTTTGTTCTGTTTTTTAGAAAGTCTGAAAAGATGCAGTGCTAGGAAAGCTATGTGGATTTATGCTAATGGTAAAGGATGGTGTTGCACTCTCCTCACTCCTTCCTGTTCAGAGACTCTTAATTGGAATTTTGTTCTGCTTGAAGTAACTCCTTGTGCCTTGTGGTATCTGTCTGACAGCTACAGGAAACAGTGGTGCTACTGCAACCAGTGATGTGATTTTGAAGGAGAACCTTTTGGACTTTTTTGTGAATCTACTGTGTGCGCACCAATTCTGGGTGTTCCTAGAGCTATAGGTTAAGGTATCATAATCACCAGCTTTATAAAATTTGCAACAAAAGGTCTCTTGTACTTTATTGATTAATGTAATTTATGTAGGTAGACAGTTTGGAGGTTTTGCTTGTTCTCAAGCTCAGTATCTCCCCCTCCTCTGAAATGGGTTTGGGGGAAAATGGGGATGGGGTGGTACTGGGTTTCAGGGGAATAATGTGATCATGGCAAGTAGGATGAGGGAGGCTTAGCAATGGACTTTGTACAAATGAAGTGAGAGAGAAACCAGAGAGTATTTCTCAAAAATTGATGAGGGACTGAGCAGTGATACTTGGAATTGTAAGAAAGTTGTGGATCGTGGAAGGATAAAGGATTAGAATATCACCTTGATGCTGGGGAAGGAAATGAGGAGGTGTCTCTGTTAAATCTCTGAAGGTGAGACTGGTTGTTAAGGCTGCTGAGTGGGCAGCAGGCGGTTGGTAGTGGCTGTGGCCAGTTTACATGGAACACTGGGCCGGGTCGAAGGAGTGAGACAGCTGTGCAGTCTGACCTCGCAGGCAGGGGCTCTCATCCGGATTTAGTTCAGCCTGGAGAAGAGGAGGCTCCGAGGAGACCTCATTGCAGCTTTCCAGTATCTGAAGGGGGCCTACAAGGGGACTGGGAGAGGACTTTTTACAAGAGCCTGTAGTGATAGGACAAGGGGTAATGGGTATAAATTGAAATCAGGGAGGTTTAGATTAGATATCAGGAAGAAATGCTTCACAGAGAGGGTGGTGAGGCACTGGGACAGGTTGCCCAGAGAAGCTGTGGATGCCCCATCCCTGGAAGTGTCCAAGGCCAGGCTGGATGTGGCTTTGAGCAACCTGGTCTAGTGGAAGGTGTCCCGGCCCTGGCAGGGGGGTTGGAACTAGATGATCTTTAAGGTCCCTTCCAACCCTAACCATTCTATGATTCTGTGATTCTAGTCTTGGCCAGAAGGAGCCAACTGGCGGCATTCACCAAAATTCATGTAGTCCTGCAATGACTTGTTTGCATCTTTATGTGAGATATCAGAAGGGGCCCTGAATGATGGATGGTGGATAGTTAGAGATGAACCAAGAGGAAGCGTAATTTCATCTTCAGCAGAAAGGGGCGCAGCCAGTTTTTAAGAAGATAGTGTGGATGTGTTTGGCAATTGTTTCACCTGTATTGACTGACCTGCCTCAGCCCTTGCTGCAGTAAGAGGGGGAGTGAGTGAAATCAATACCTGAAGGTAAGCTGTGCCTGCCTGTAGCAGTGTGATCCTTGTAGCCTTGTCCCAGAGAGCACAGACAGATTGACTGAGGGCTGGGTAGGAAAGGCCAAAAAGGAGCTGTGCTGAATTGCTGCATACCTGAAGAGCTTTGGCGACTGCCTTCCTTTTAGTTGGCAGTGCTGCTCTGAAAGCTTTGGATTTTGTTGGTGATTAACCTTTCACAGCTAGAGAGTGAAATGTCTTGCTTAATTCTCTATTCTTTCAGGGTACTTTTCAAGTATTACCAAGTAATTGTACATAGCAGTTGAATGAAAGTAGTACAAGTAATTGCTAAAATACAGCAGCATAAAGAACGCAATATTACTGATGTTATAGAAATATAACCAGGCTTTGGCATGGTAATATGTTTTAAAATACGCTGTCCATGTGCAGATCACACCAAGAGTTAGTTGTTTAATGTTCTTAATGCTTTTTAAAAATACGTCATTTGATTCACTAATAACAGGAAAATTTGGATATAACCAGGCAGAACCAGTCTGATGTGGGTTTGTTTTTTACATCTTTCATTACACTGAGTTAAATTCACAGATCATGTCATTCTCCACGATTTGAAATTTGTTAGCATATTTCTAGATACTCAAAAGAAATATGAGAGGGAGAGATGCAGGAGAATGATTCATTGTGGAGGTTTAACTTGCCTGCAGACAGGCACTGGTAACACCTGCATTAATGAGCTGCAGAAGCGACAGGGGCAGTTTATCATATTTCAAATGTATATGGTTTATATGTGTGTGTGTATACACACACATGAACAATGTTTGTACACACCCCCCTAGATGTCAACAGTGTCTTAAAATGCATTTTCACAAATATTACATATATACATTCACAAGTAATATACATGGCAATGTGTTGTAAAACGTTGCTACCTTAACCAACCTAACAAACCCTCACGCAGTACTGGCACGGAGTACCAGGCTACAGTTCCACCCTTCAGATCACAAGGCGCAGCTGCACTTACACGGGAGACTCCCAGGCGTGCGCAGGGGAAAGCCTGGAATTGTGCAGCAGCGGAGCTGGTGCCAGCGTAGTGCTTCACGGATCTTCGGCAGCTGCTCTGTATGCTCTTGCAGTTTTGGTGAGAGCTTTCTCCCAGGAAAGGCTGCAGACACCAAGCATTGGCACTGAACTGTCCAGAAGAGGTTTGATGCAATCTGCCAAGCCCTAAGAAACCAATGAATCATCCCTACTTCTACGTAATACTTACCCAATGCCATTTTAGGGCTCTTTTCACAAATTAGTATATACTCTGCGAGTTGGTTGTATATATAAAACTGCCTTTATTGTTTTTCCTAGACAGTCCACAAGATGGTAGTGCACCAAAATCATGTCTCTGTCTGTGCAGTATGCTGGGTAACAATTTTTTAAAAAAATCTCATTTCAATTTGCTGGCAATTCAACGGCAAAAAAAAAAGAGGACAGTGGGTTCAGCTAGGTTAAGTAACATATTTTGAAAGTAGATATGCTAGAATTTATCTGGGTAACTCCTGTTAATGCTTGTCATGCAGTTAAATGCATCATTTCAAAAGGCTCGGTGCATCTCTGAGATGGATTTCTATTCTCTGCCTTTGGAAGGAAAGCTTCCAACCAAGAATTAAACTTGAGGCACCTGGTGGGACTTAGGATTTACTTACTCTCTAGTTTCACTTTTTCCCCTATTACACACTGCCTGTGTCAGAACTTTACTGATTAAATATTGCTGTTGACAGTCTAATTCTGTACTTGATTTCTTTGGATATGCATCAAAAATATGAACTTCCAAAATATTCCTAAAATTCCCTGAAATCAAGGTGGATATGAAAGATTTCATAGGGAATCAATTTGGTAGCTTCTGTTGACTGCAGCTTCCATGTGTCAGTGAAATGCTCTTGGTCATTCCACATACTTAAAGCTTAGCTTCCAAGAAGAGATTGTTCTGGACAGGATGGATGGTTGTAAACCCCCTGTTTTCTCCTGTTCTTCTAAACCTCCATTCTTGTACCTTCTTCAGTTAATTCTGCCTTTCTTATGACTCCTGACTCCAGTGAAGCCAATCAAAATCTTGTCACTGGTGTTAGGTTGTACACCATCCATGTTTTTAGCTGCTGTGAGTAACTGTGATAAACTAGTTTACTGATACTTAGTGCAGCTCTCCTAACAGATCCATGCATGTGTCACTGGCTGATGATTATGCTTCAGTTCGTCATCAGAAGGAACGAGCCAAATCATTTTCCTCACAGTCTGTGCCTCTTTGATCTTCACGATTACAAGGATGGATCCTTGTGCCTGTTTGCAGGTGGAAAAGGAGTCCCGTGATATCAGGAATGGTGATACGGAGAAGAATTCCTGAATAATTAGTGGTGCACGTACAGGTCCCCTCAGACTTGTAAGCACCTCTGTCCCTTTCTGGGCCTCCACTGAGTCTAAGTGTCATTGACTTCTGTCTAACCTCCAGATGGAGAAAAGGAATATCACCTTATTCATGGATGGGGTTGCCTTCTCCAGCTGGCTTTGACTGTGGGAGAAGCAGGGAGTGGGCGTGGTTGGTGTGAGTGGTCCCTGCTCCCAGCTCCCTGGCTGACAGCTTCATTGCTGAGCTGTCAAGTTAAGTTGTCCTAAAGCAGCATGTTCTGTTGAGTCTTGCTCAGACAGGGATCTGCGAGTGGCCCCCTCCAGGATGCTGCACGGGCATTCCCCCTCAACCACTTGCCATTTATCTCAATTTCTCCAACCAGCTGAGCTTGCAGTTGTCCCCTGCAACAAGAAGGAGATGTATATGGGTTGGACAGGGCTATACATGCTCTAGGGAAGGCTTTTCTACACCATTTCTTACAGCTACATGGAAGCAGCAGGAAGCTGTGCTCCACAGCTGATTCAATGGCCACAGGTTGGCACAAGTTTTTAAGTGTTTTAAGTGCTTGGGCTGGAGTTGCAGATTTGGGGACCTGAACTGTCCTAGTAATCCCAAAGCCTGTGGATGTGGTGTTCAAAGGATGTGATGATTGACCATACCGCTACACGAACAAGAATGCTGATTTCTGATGTTTAAAGAAAAACAATGGGTTGCTGGTGGATAATGCACCAGTGAGACAGTAAAACTGGTTAATAAATATCAGTTTGTATGTCTCTAAATAGGTGACAGCTGGATTAAATGTAAACTTTGTGGATAAGTTTAGTATCAGATGTTGTTGTGGGCTTTATTCCATTTTCTTTATTCTTTTTTTAATTTGTTAGACATTTTTCACTGAGACAAATCTATTAACCCACGTGCTTGGCTACAGTGTTTGCCTGCCAAGTCTAGCTTTAAAGTAGAATAATTTTTTTGAGCAATTGAGGCATAAAACAGTCTTTAATGAGAATAGCAACTGACACTTAACTCTACCCATTCCAGCCAGATGTCATAATAATGTGAACTATCAAAGTGAAAAGTCGCTTTTGATCAAAGGTATCTTGAAATCTATATCAATAGAAGGTAGTTGGTATGATATGTGATTTTACCATACTCATAGCCTGTCTTTTTACATATTGTATGGTAAGAACAAGTTTGGTGGGTTTTTTTTTTTCTCTGATTCACTCAAATAACACTGAATTCCTTATTTTTTGGCTAATCTACACTACCAACTGGAAATATTTTGTTAATGTAGTGCTTCGGCGAGTATGCCCACAGGGCACATTCTGACATGCTCGACTCCCTTTGCTGCCTCCTCTCCCTTCTTACATGGCTTCGACTATTTGCCTATGACTTTATCTGTGCCAGGTATGACACAACCCCTTTACGGTTGCCAATGCAAACAGCATGTCCTAAAACCAGCATCATCCAAAAGGGGAAGAAATGTTCTGCTTAGGGCCAGGTCTTAAGTGGCTATATTGAAACCTAATCTCTGCTCTTACAATGGCTTTGCGTGGGCTTTGGTATATCCTTGGAAGTTGAGGACTTCTTGTCCTTTGGGGGAACTTCATCTCAGACCCCCAGTGCTCACTTTCAGATCCTAGGGAGCAGTAGTTTCATCACCATGACAAACAGGTGACTTGCACAGCCATATACTCCAGAGGGATGGGGTCAATTCAGCCTTTTTCATTATCGTATGTGTGTAAGACAGTGGTAGCTGCTAGGCTGTCTGCATTTATTAACATCTCTGCTGCCTGGATTTACACTTCTGCTATAACTTTATTCCCTGCCAAAGAGAAAATAAGGCTATTCAGAACTTCATGAGAAAAATTTAAAATATCAGTAAAACATGACGCCATTGCCCTTGCTAGTCCAGGTTGAGTGAGTTTGTTTTAATAATAATAAAACAAAAAACCCAACCCAAAATACTGCCTTGAAATTTGAGGAGAGAATTGGTTTCATGCGCTTATCACTACAGTGTTCTTTTGTGAAGGGAGTTGAAATCCCAGTAATGACAATAACTTTCTGTCTGCTTTGGTGAAATGAACTTCTGAGGTGGATTTATTCATTCCACACATGGAGCTGAAGTTTGTCTTGTCTTGTGACCTGTGATGGATGGAGTTAGGCTTGTGGGAAGTGTTCATACTGGAGAAGGAAGAGGGGAGGTACTTGGATTCAGACAGATTGGAGTGTAATTGCAAGGAGTGATTTCTCTTTTGTATCCGAGAGAAGACCTAAGGTCTTCTTAGGTAAGCTCAGCAAGCATCAGGTAGGGACATAAGAACAGTCAAATCGGGAGGAGTGACTGCATAGGATTGTAACAACAAAACCAAGTTACCGTTATAAAGCCTAAAAGTCAGCCAAAACAGTAGTGAGTTTAGGTTTGTTGCCTACATTGGTAAAGATTGAGATGAATTTAAGCAGGGCAGGTCCTACCCTGTGCTATGTTTTTCCAATAATTAGTCTCAGCTTTCTTCTGGTTTCACCTTTTCTTTTTTAATGGTATTGGCATCAGTTAGCTTTGGTTTTTCAGTTACAGAAAACTGGGTCTCAAACCTTAAGAGAATAGCTGATCAAGATGCAGAATATCATTAACATGAAGCTGCAGCAACTTACCATAAGTCTCTGGAAGCAACTCAGAATGATTTTATGCTCGGTCACCCAGAAGTCAGATTATTGCAAGGCTGGGGAATTGTTTGTACAATAGAGGCCAAAGTTTATCGCTTTACCTTTTGAAATGCGTAACCCCTGCTCCTGAGACATGTTGTGCCCTGCCGCCTCTTTCAGCAGATCACTGGGAAAAGCCTTTTAAACTTTAAGGTGACTTTCCAGTTGGGCTGTATTTAACTGATGGTTTTAACAATACAAGCAATTCCAGCCCCTTACTGGGATGTTGCCAGACCCCCGGATCAGAGAATATCTTGTTGCTCATGCCTCTGCCAAGATGTTACTAGCTTCTCTGATTTCATTACCAGAAACTCCAACTCAGTCTTGTCCTGAAATAAATGAGCATTCATTTGTCTGTTGCTTAACCTTTCTGTAATGCTGTTTGCAATGACTTTTCTTGACTTGGTGACATTTCTGAGAACACCCTTTTAGGCTTGTTTGGCTTTACTTCATATCAGTTAGTTAGATATTACTTAATTGACCTCAGTAGACTGACTCCTGATTTGTATACCCATATAGTGAGATCAGAATCGTATCCTTTGTGCATCAAATCTATAAGGATTTCCACTGATTTTGTATCCTTTGTGGAGTCTGAGTACTACTGAAAATTACATTGCAGTTTTTGGAGAAAAATGAGATTCAGTCATTTAAATCACAACTGTATGAGGTGGATGGCATGTAAACATATAATTCTTCTTTGTTGGGGGGAAGGAACAGGGCAAGATTAATGGATGTCTTCCTTCATCTTGTACATTTCAGTATTTGAACAAATCCCTGGTGTTTTGGATTTCTTTACTTTGCTTAGTGCTAACAATTTAGAACAAGGAGGGTACCTCCTTAATGTGTCTGCTCACAGTCCAGCAGTATGATCAAAAAGGCAAATAAATCAGGAATAACTGGGAGCATAATAGAAAAAAACCCACCAAAATTGTATTCCCATATTAATTTGCAGCGTTCTTTCATTGAGAAGAGCTTTTGTTGCTCTATCACCCCACATCTACTCACCAAAAGGATGTAAAATGAGAACAGATGAAAAGAATGGCAAAAGAATCACTTCTTATATGATGGGAAATTAAATAGAGTAGGTCTCTACAGCCTGGAGAGGAATGAATAAAGGGGAATAGGATAAAGGTGAATAAAATGATGCCTGATGTGGAGATGATGAGCAGGGAATGAAGCATTTGTGTTTTTATACGATTTAAAGGAAATATTCTTTCCATGTGCAAGGTATAGTTAAATTGTGGGTCTCACTGCTGTACAGTTGTGAATGCAGAAAGCATCTGTGGTTCCAAAAGCAATTTCTGCTTCCAGACTCACTTGCATACTTAATTTCTTTATAGCTCTGCCTGTCACTGTGGATCCAACGAATGTCAATTCATGCAAATCTTCATAACCATGGACCTTGAAAATGCTTGTCAGGCAGTAAGCCAAAGCACAGCACCAACATTAGGCTCCCTTTCCATGGAAAGGACGGCAGCTTTCCATCCCTCCTAGACAAATGGGCAGTAAAAAAGGAGTACCTGCCTTCTTACGCCCATGATGGTCCTCCTCACTGTTTCCTGAAAAAGTCCCAAGGATTACTAGAGGACTTTGTCTTCATGACCTCTAGTCCAAGTGGCAGCAAGTATACTCAGGTGGTCTTTTCTGGTTTACTGCTTCTCCAGCCGTGGTTTTGTATGATCTTCCTCAGAAAGAAAACCAAAACCAAGCCTACCCCAAAACTAATCAAACCACCCAAAACAAAAGAAACAAAAAACCTCACAGCAACAAATCCCAAACAAACAACAAAACAAAACATAAACAAACAAAAGAAACCCAGAACCCCAACCCCAAACTCTATTGCTTTTATCGTAGCTTATAGTCCTTCCAAAGTTCAGTAGAAATGGATCAAAGGTTATTTTCAGAGGGACAAAATCTTGTATAAATCCCTGAGTGTAGTGTTGCCTCTGACCAGGCCTTTCCTGAAGGTCAGGGCACACGAGGTACAGGCACATAGATGGAATTTAAGCCATTTGAACATGGCTTCTATTTCCTTTCTTGGAATTCAGACAAACGCGCCAGCCAGCTAACTGGCTCAAAAACTGCTGCTCATAAAACCCTCTGTTGTGAGTGATGCTATCATTTAGACAAATCTTTTTTCTCAGTAGTGTTGATACTGGTAATTGTCCAAATTTCTAAATAATTCTCTAAAACTGTAATTCTTTTACTCACCAGATTTTTGCATAAGGCTATCAAAAACTGTAGAGAGAAGCAAGGCTTGAGGAGATTTCCCCCTCCCACCCACCCCCAGG
>NW_010271614.1:15405-57211 GCF_000690775.1 Eurypyga helias
TTAAATGCTAACAACTATGAAAGAAGCAACAGTATTTTACTACTTCAGAAATAAGAATTCCAGAGAATTCTAGGTTATTTTCCTGTATCAGATTGTTGGGATAATAAGCTGTGTCCTCATCTAGCATTTTAAAAACAGCTAGGTTCAATCATCTTATCAATATACTTGGGTGACTACTCACCACATCTGTGTCTATCAGTTCAAAGTTTTCCTTAGCAGACTGGGTAACACTTGACAGCAAAGGTGAAGAGCATCTTTGATTTGTGCTTGGAGTTTAAAAACCCTCCTACTTAATAAATAACCCTCTGTGCAGCTCTAAAGATTTTTTTTTTAAGTATTCATATAGGTCACCTTTGCACAGTGGGGTCTCTTAGTATATAGTTTTTTTTTAAATACAGGTTGTAATCAGGACTTCTTAAAGTGGTTTTGACATGTCAAAACATCCTCTAGACAAACATCTCAAGAAGCAATGTAGAAGGCTATGCTTGTTTTCTTCTTCTAGGCCAGGGAGATGTATTGCTAGTTCTGACTGATAAAAATCTTTCTTTATTTGACTTAAATGCACCTTTTGCTGATGTACTTCAAGGCAGCGATCATCTGTGTTTCCACACCTTCCCTTTGGAGAAGAATAGAAAATGGAAGAGTGCCCTTTGTAGGCAGGGGATTTTTATTAGGTTTTTCATATGATCTGATGATACTGACTGTATTGACAAATTGGGTTTTCCCCATACAAGAGAGATTGCATTATTCTGAATTTGCATGTGTTTCTGCATCAAAATCCCCTTTAGGCCTTTCCAGTTTGGGCATCACGTAAGTTACTTCTCATACTTGGAGCCTGTGACATGGAAAATAGAAGTTGCCCCACTGAGAGAATGAAGAACTGTCCAAAAGTCTGCTACCTGAAGGAGAGCACTGAGGGCTACAGCCTGACTCACTGTGATCTTTTCTAAATGTCTTGAAGGTTACCCAGGCAAGACACTGAATAATCATCTTCCTGTTTACATGTTACGGGGCTAATTAATTTTAAAAAAGAAGAAAGAAAAAATGCAGAGAGACATTTTTCCACAAACTGTCCCTAATCTTGCTGTCATTGTGCGTAAGTGGGGTGCAGTCTCGAAGCAGGGAGAAGAGCTTGTTCTTTTTGTTTTTAATAAAATATCTGTAATTTTCCATGATGCCTCTGCTTTTCAGTTGTGTGTGTGTTCAGTTTAACTCTAGTTTCCCAAGGAAATGTAGGTTACACAATTGTAGAAGGCATCTTGAGAGCTGCAGGGAATGTGGAAGAAGACTGGAGGCTACGGTGGTTTACTGATGTGGGAAAGAAGCCGGAGGCATGGCGAGGGTGGGCAAAATGGCAACAGGGAAGGGACCAGCAGGGAGCTGTGGCATATGATCCCAATGTGGTATGGAAAGTCAGACCTTATCAGCTCTGCTTTTCAGGAAGCAACTGGGTTACATTTGAAATTGATGTGGGATTTTGGATAGTGTACGTGTACTACACGTGGAATGAATTGAGACGCACATCCAACTGAGTATGTAATTCATACAGTAATGATTTTTTTTTTTTTAAAGGATAAAAATGTGTCCTTTGGAGTGGCTTCTATTTATAACTTTCATGTGCTGGCAGGCCTGCCCATACTCCAGACAGCTCAGCAAAAAACTGCCAGAGAGCTTTTCTTTTTTCGGTAGACAGTCAGCAGTAGCCAGCCTTTGTCAGGGAGGTTGGGCTGACCCAGAGCTGGCTCCAGCAGCCTTCCAGGAACTGGCGGACGCCAACGCTGTGGCAGCTCTTCTCTTCTGCAGTTAGACTGTGCTTTCTGAGATGTCGTGTGCTGTAAAAGCTAAAAAGAATAGACACACGTTTGTAAAGTTTTGGAGGGTGACACTGAGTATCCAGCGCGTAAAGCACGTGGGAATGAGGCTGGAGGAGGCTTTAGGGTAGAAGTCCAGCTGGCTGTAGTCCACAGCCTTCCCTGGCACCAGTTTGTACTGATGAAAACTCTTGTCCAGTTGTTGCAAGTTGAAGTGTTTCTCCCTCCTTTGCCCTCTCCTGATGTGTGAACTCAGTCGCTACGCTGCTAAATACATGAATATCCTTCTAAGGCAAAAAGAGCGAAGGTTCAGTTATGTGGGTATGCTGTTGGTAATGTATTTATCATGGAAACAGTAGTTTCCCCTCCGTTTTAGAAGAGACGAAGCCAGACCACATGTCAGTACTTAGCGTGAATACAGCATGAGCCCTCTTCCTGCCTATCCATCGGCAACAGAAAACTGTCACCTGCTGTTTTCATACCTTGGATTTTGCCTTGGATGTTGTTGATAGAACACAGGTGTATGCTCGCTTCATTTTGCCTGAGTTTATACACTTAACCTGACCTATGGCTGGCATTAATTTTCACTGCTTTGTTAAACTAGAAAAAACAATATAACTATACTTAAAAAAAGATTACTCCAGGCCTCCAGTAAGATAAAAAAGTGGGGTAAGTGGTGGCAAAAGGGATGTTTTATGATCTGGTCCTAGTGCAGAATACACCGTGACCTGCTGCTTTTGTGAAACAGAAAGTAGGTTGAAAAAATTAGCTACAGAAAATAAAATTGCATCTCAATTTTTATTTGAGGTGCACACTGACATTTTTATTACTGCTGTAACTCTGCTATTTGTTTTGAATTAATGGTCTAATGGGAGGTGTCTTCATAACAACAGGAATTCCAGTCTGTGCTTTTCTGTCTACAAAGAAAATCTGTAGGTTTTGTGGTTTGAAGCAAAGGCTTGAAAAAATAAGATTATACTGGGCCCTCATTAACAGCCAAAGGTTGAAGCTGCAGGGTAGGACTTTCTTCAAATGCGTTGTTGTGGGTGTAAGAGTACCGGCAGCATTTTGGATCTGAGTGCAGTGGTGAGATCATGGTTCTCATAAAGGCTGTTATCATGATAAGAGAGTTGTTCAGCCTACGCACTGGAAGCCTATGCGAACTAGCTGATTCCGATTAGTGCTGCTTTTGTTTTTCCACAGAATAGTATGCAAATTGTTCATTTACTGTTCACAAACACACAGTTCTTGTGATGCAGTCCAAAACTTTTTTTCCATTATCACTGTATCTGTAGCCTCTGCCAAACTACACAGCTACTCAAACTGCATTTGTACTGAATTGTGGCCTCTCTAACTTGTACAGTGGTTAGGCTGTCTTCATGCAGCCTGCAAATACCCTTCAGAATATGCACTAAAACTCTAGAAAGCAGCTTTAAGGCTACAAATTAAACTTAAAAACAATTCTGCTTTTGTAACTTACATGATGTATAGAAGAGACACATTGTTAACTACTCTGATATCTCTAAACAGCTGTAATTTTATGTAGTGCTTTTGCAATTTAACACCAAAAATGTTGCAGTCTCTATAAAGAGTCTGTATAAAATTGCTTTTTGTGTGTGTGTGTGTAGTAGAACAGAACATCTTGTTTTTTAAGAAAAAAAAAAATGGTGCTTAGGACTTCTACTAACAGAAGTAATCAAAATGTGATGATAGGATAAGAGGTGGAAAAAGCCCATTAGATCATCTTAGCCATTACCCTGACAATGCAGAATTGTTCTTTACAATTCTTTTCTGTATTTTCTAGCTCAGTTTTAAATGGACAGTTAATGGGCTCCCCCCATTTTCTTTAGAGTACAATTCTGTGATGTGCCTGTAATTGATGCCAGGAAGCGTGCCCTATTGTATATTTCTACATAGTTTATTGTGTTTAATTCCTCTTCGTTTTTAAACCCATGAACTAACTGTAGATTTTATTTTTTATTCTATTTTTGATACACTGAGAAATACATTTTTAAGACTTTTCAACTTAGCAGAATAATTCAGATGCAGCACTTTTTTGATTTTGATCTTCATCTGGAGCCCTGGTGTCTGTAGCAGGTGCTTCTGATAAGTTGAAGCGTGCTCACAGTCATAGATTTTGTTTCAGGAACTGAAAATATATTTTTAACTGTCCAACTTTATTAATGCATACAACACTGAAATCAGTAAAGTAGTTTTGTGCCGTCACAGTAAGGCTGAATTAAGCACAGACTTTAAGAAGCGGGGATGTCCGTGGTCCTCTTGGTGCGGTGGTCACATGATGGTCATAAGTGTCACCGACGTAAATATTGCTAAATGCATCTGAACATGTATTTTAAAAGGCAAAAGCTGTACGGTTTCCATTCAGGTCATGGAATCCTATATTGTGAAGATTTTGTGTGTAAATTGCCAGACAACTAGCCTTCTAAATATCTAGTATGTTCTTCCTCCAGATTTTTAGTTTAGGGAAAGGACAGAGAGGCAGGAATTTTCAGATTCTTCAAACACATACATCTGATAATGTAGTTGGCATGTTTTAGTTTAAGACAATTACTCACGTATTAGACTTCTAATGCTCACTTATGTATTAAGTTGCATTAGGAAGATCATGTGTTTATCTAGGACACAGGGATGTCTTGATTAGAGAGCTGTTTAGGGGGCTATCTGACCCACAAGACACAGACTCAGGGCTGCTTTTGTGTTTTGTTTGAGTTTTTTTTCTTTTTCAAGAACAATTTTGGTCATGTTCAGCACTTGCCTTCTGTACAGGAGCTATGCACACACGTTTTCTTGCTTTTGTAATGTCTTGCTGACTTTCATGAACTCTGTAGTAGTATGGAAGCTGCGGAGCTTCATTGTTCTTGCTAAAAGTTTTCATAGTATCTTACCCAAATCTCCGTTGTTGCAATTTAAACCTTACACTCCTATTGCAGCCCGTAGTAATAGTGGGAAGCAGACGATTTCCTTCTCCGTTTTGGCAGCTTTCATGGGCTTGAGGATTGTTGCCATATTCCATTAGTCATCTTTTCTTTAGGCTTAATGAGGTTGTGTTTTAGAGACTTCTGATCGCTCTTGTTTCCCAAATATCCCCATCTTTCTGGAAGCAGAATAGCTGGTCAGTCACAGTGTATCTGCAGCTTTGCAAATGTTAAATAGAAGAGAAGGATTGTTTTGTTGTGCAGACTATACTTCTAACTGTGCTGTGCTGTTTGTCTTTTGTCCCATGTTGAACTTGCAGTGTTTTGTATCATCCAGACTCTGCTGAAGAACAGTCTTCACAACTTGTTCCCCAGCCTGTGCAAATGTGTTTTGTTTTTTTTTTTTCTCATTCTCACTGAAATTAATCTGTTTTGTTTTGGCTGGGTTTTTTTTCCCCCAAACCATTCATCCGGTCTTATAATTTTGATGTAAAATTTCTCTCTTTAATATACATACACTTCTTGTAGTTTCCTATTGTCTGCATTAGTAATAAACTTTCTTTTCTACTGCCCAAGTAATGGTAGCACTGGAGAGAAGCAAAGGACAGGACAGGCTCTGGCAGAATATCCATCCATTTTGACAATGACCGTTAATATCTTGTTCTGAAGCTCCCAGACCCCTCTTGGATTAATCTAACAATCTTTTCATTGACATATGTCCCTTACCCTGCTTATGAGAATGCCAGGTCCAACTAATGCTTTTTCTCCCGTCTTGAACACCCATCGCCCTTTCATGAAACAAAATTAAATTCATTTGATACATTTTCCTCTTGACAAATCCAGATTGGCTGCAGTTAATCTTATTACTGTCTGGGTGATGACAAATTCTTTGATAGAGGAGTTTTCGCTGTTCCGGTGTACAATTTTGTTATCTCTTGTTCTTTCAAGTGTTTTTTTCCCCACTCTGTTCTTTCCACTTTAGTACCATGTGTGCCATTCAGCAGTCTTTTGGTATCCTGCTTATTTTTCAGGAGGTCTCAAAAAGACAAAACAAAAGAACACCCCACAAAAAAACTACAGTGGCAGGAATTTTATCTCAAACTTGTGTAATTCAAGTGTCCCAGCATGAACTGAATGGAGTTCACCTTGCTAGGTACCTATTTTAGTCCTCTTTAAGCCGTTCCGCCTCTGTTCCAGGGTGACAATTCTTGTATGTTTTCGTATCTTCTGCTCTGTGTAGTACTGATTATGTAAAGTTTAGGTTCATCAGTATTTTCAGTAGAATTTATCAGGAGAGGAACAATGCCTTTATCTGAACAGAACTTCCGTGCGACCTTCCTCTTTCCCAGCCCCTCCACAAACTACTTTAAAATAAAACAAAACACAAGAACAGAATAGGAAGGAAAAAAAGAAGCCTATTTTTAGTTCTTATGCAGGTTTGCATCCAATCATATGGGTTTGTCTATTTTGGGGAAAAAAGAGAAAGGGTGGGAGGGGCAGGCAAATGAGCAAACTTGCAGTGCTGACTGGTGTTTGTCTTTGCAAAGTGTGTGTGTGTGAATATGCATGTCCAAAGCTATTTTGTACAAACCTCAGATTTGGAGAAGCGTTCAGTATTGTTTTGTGAAGAAGAGTGATTTAAGAGTTGAAGCAGTAAATTCTTCACATCTCCAGCTGACAACTTTTTCCTAGAAATTTAGTGCCTGAAATAGGATACAGTGTTCCAGCTGAGTCCCAATCAAAGCTGTGTAGGAGAGCGAGAGAGATTTCTTTCCAATGTCTTCAAGGCTGTTACTTCTGTTTTTACATCCGCACTACGATATTTGCCTTCTGTTAACTTATGTTCGCTTTGCCGTACAATACAAACAAAACGCACACCCCCCCTCCAATCTCATCAGCTCCCTTTTGCAGTTACCCCTCTCTAAAGCAGGAGTAACACATTCCTCTCCACCCCCTGTGTTCTGTGTATTTAGCTTACGAACAGATCAGGGCAGGAATTGCTTCTTACTATGTTGTTCTGAATAGGGCACTAATATTACCTGGGTTTTCAGGCACCACATCAATGCATCTATTCTGTGATAATTATAACTATTATACAGGTAAGTGGATTTTTTTCATGTGCTAACTTTCTCTTCACAGGCCAGAAAGAACTTGGCCTCCTGTGGACATTAATGGCTTAATGTGAAATTCATGCATAAACAACATTTCTGAATTTTTGTAGCGAAAGTGGTTTGGGGTTTTTTTGTGCTTTTGACCAGTGCTTAGCTTTCTTGCTCCAAGGATTTGTTCCAGCAGGATTTTAGCACTGGAAGTCTGATAGCTGGACTTCCCCCTGCCAATAAAAAGTAAATCTCTGTTTCTACAATGACCCTGCATGATCTTTGATATTGGTGGTTACTTTCAGAAAACAATTGGTTTTCGTTGTTTTAAGTATGAACGTGTTGATTTTGACGGGTCTTTGAATTTACTTATGGGAAAATGAGAAAAATATCACCTGAAAAATAAGTGTTTGAACTTCTGCCTCTTGTTATTGATTGTTAATGAATCTGCTTTTTACATTCTTTTCCTATGAAAGTCGAGTCACTGCTGCATAGAGCATGTGTAGAAGTGCTGAAATCTTAAGCAGGCAGCATGTTGAGATTTTAATGATTCCCTGACTTAATTATGGAGAAGATCCTTTGGGAATGAGACAAAGATGGTCATTTGAACATAGGAAAAGGAATAATGAATAATTAAAAAATCTAATTAAATGAGTTTCTTACGCTGGAGTGGATTTGGGATCTTCTTTTTTCTTTCAAATTTTCATTTTAAAGGTTTCCTTAAAGCTTAATAAATTGTCTGTATATTGGTAGGAACTGGGGTCTCCACTGAAAATTCTGCACTTAATTTTGCTAAAATGGGAAGTCTGTAATTAAAGTCAGAGTCACTAAATATGTCCTCTGTACTTGTTGAGGGAGCCTAGGTCCAGCACGCCAGTGTGGCACTGAAGAGGGGAGGAACTGAAACTGCAGCTCTCGTTGGCTCACACGTACCTGCTTCCCATGTCTTAGGAATATTGGGTGTTAGTAGTAGATTTTTTGAATGTGAAGGTAGTTCAGAGAGAAATGAAAATTACCCATCATACAAAAGTCAGGGAACCACTTTTCTTCCTTTCGTATACTTTCTATATTTTTTCACCACAGAAATTCAACAAAAAATGATACATTTGAAAGCCTTAGGGCAACTGGGAAATGCTGGAAAGTTCAAAGGAAGCTTTTCTTGTGACCTTTTCAGATGGGTCCTTTGTTACGCTTATTCAGCAACTTTTTATTTCAAAACAAAACAGCAAGTAAGCTACTCCTGATGTGCAGAGCTTGGCCACAGGAAAATATACAGGCACTGGGTCACTTAGTGCAGCTCCCTGCTGTCGGCGGCGGGGGGGTTGAGGGGGGAAAATAACTCATTTCATAATGTGATTGAGCACTTCTTTTGCCCAAAGTTATACATATTTTGCGTTTCGTGGCTGTGTCATGGTAGAGAAGGTAAAACAGTATTTTCATGGTCTCAGCGTCTTTCTAAGGCAAAGGGACTTGCTAGCCCTGGGTATACACTGTGCAGTGATTTATGTGGAGGCTCGCTTAGTCAAAATTTCTTAAAAGAAAGTGTATATTTTTAAACCCCTAAAGTATATATTTGTGACTGAAACCTAACAAAAATCCAAGGACACTAATCAACGGGCACTGGAAAATGATCTGTTGATTACAGGCAAAGGTGTTACATCTATTTGTGCCTGTTGGTCCCATCCACTCTTTGTTTGGCAGCTTCATTTGCTTAAGGAGATTCACTTATTGACACCTCTGCAGGCATGGCAGTTCTGCAGTGGTCTGGCCTTTTGCATAGCCTTTATTATTGTGGGACTGCTACTGCTTCCAAAAAAGGGACCGCAGACAGGGACTTGCTTCCCAGGGACTTGAAATACCGCAAAGACATTTCCTACTGCTGTTTTGGGTTATTTTTAAACCACTCTGAGCTTTTCCTATCTGAGACAAGCAAGGAATAACTCCTCTTGTATCTGTTTGGGGGCTGGATGACCTAGCAGAGGTGTTTCTGAAAGCCTCTTTGATACCTGCTTTTGTGATGTTGAAGGAAACCCCTGCATGGGCTCCGTGCTCACTGGATGGAGCTAACGTGAACTGGCCATTGCTTTCCTGTGTTGGAGCAGAAGTTAACAGATGCATCTGTCCACTCAGGGTGAAGTTTGTAGCCAAACTGTAAGGTCCTGATGAATGGTTTTTGGCATTTCTTTTTTGAAGTTCACCAGAAAGGGAGAGATGCTCCTATCATATCAAGGACAGTGCTCAATCAATGTGTGTGGGAGTGCACAACTGATACAAACCCTACTTTTACACTTAATCCTGTGTGCCGGGATAGCTTTTCCTGGCTGCATTGGTGTAGTTTGCAGAGTCAACAATTTCCAAACCAAAACTCTCAATTTGATGCCAGGTAGCACCATCCCACTGACCTCCTGGTCCCCTTGGTGTACTGGGACTGTCAGTAGCAAAACTAGGAGAGCATAGCGAACTAGGCAGAGAAAAACTGGAAAACTAGGGATCTGGGGAATGTTAACATGCTGAATTTATGGTTTCAGAACATTATTGAGTAGCTCTAAAGAGGGGTTGAAAAATGTGTCACTAATTGTGATCTGGTGTCAGTCCTGAATGCAAGTTCCACGCATTAACATGTTTGAAAGAAATTTACTATAATTTCATAGCTTGGTCTTTGTCAGCATCCCCAAGACACTGATACTCCTCTCTATGTGAATTCCAGATGGATTGTAGTGCGTTACTGGAATTGCAGGGAAAAATGTAGAAAAACCTTTTCTAAAAGCACATGCTTGTATAATTTCAGTGCTTCCCAGTAAAGGTAGGTTTTTAACGATATTCTCAGTGGAAGAAGAGTAGGAAGAAAATTTTTTGTGTGTTTGCTCAGCAGCAATTTAAAGATTACGTGTCTTACTCTTACCATGTTCCTTGCATCTAGTACATTTCCTGGGCTCCTCAGCAAATCCATCCACAAAACCCACTCAAATTCTATCTTCTAATTCGTGTGCCTCTATAAATAAGATACACCAGTATCTTTTTCTTAGTTTGTTATGAGTCAGAGATGAAACTCTTTACACCATCTTCGCAGAACAGTTAATATTAATTTGTCACTTTTAGATCCCTTTCTCTGTATATGCCTCACACAAAATTATCCTATTCTGAAAGTCAGGGATGATAATCTCCAGGTCCTGGGTACTGTGCAGTCTTCACACTTTCCCCTCTGCTGCTGTGTGAGTGCAGTGCTCCCCTCTCCCAGTTCATTCACAGCATTTATCTGGGTGGGCTTTTTTGGTTTGTGTTTATTTTGTGGGTTTTGGTTTTTGGTTTTGGGTTTTTTTACATTTACAATTGTTACCATTTCTACTTAAATTTCCCGTGAGGACAGCAGGGTCCTTTAAGAAGTGGCAAGCCTCTTGGTAGGACAGTACAAATACCCTCAGCTCCAAATATATCTGGCCATTATCACTGCAACCATGAATTTGTGTCATTTCCAAAGCTTTTTTTAAGCTGTTGTGCTCTAAAAAAGTCAAATAAGAAATATAATGTAATTCAATAAAATTCCAGATTTAATGCTGTAAATTCAAAGAAATTACGGGGTGAGCGCTGTAAAAGTGGCCTATAAAATGTTATTTAGATATTTCCCTTCTCTCTCTGTACTGTGGGCATCCCTTTCTGACTCTATCGTGTTTCCTCAGAGTTTCTCTGGGATTGCCAAAGCAGAATTCTGCCGGAAGAGGTCGGTGGGGGGAAAATCAATTCAACAAAACAGGAGGGCAAAACAAACCATAACTTTTCTTATTTTTCACTTATTTACTGCTTAGTCACCTCAGTTTTCTGCATGTTTGGACATTTGTCCATCCTGCCCTGATGTCGGAGGTGTGAAAAGGACATAAAAACTAGAAGCTAAATAAGCTTTTAATCTTGTTTGTTTGGTTTGGGTTTTTGTTTGGTTTTGAGACAGAAGGCCCGCTACTCCATAAGGACTGAGCAGACAAACTTTATGAGACTCCTTTAAACACTTCTTTTTTTGTGTTAACTAAGTTTCACACTGCTTTTTTTTTACTTTTAAAACCAGAACTCTTATTTGTTCTTCGTCTTCTCCCAAAGTGTTATATGTTTCATGAATTGGTAAATCGATATTGCCCTCATTCCTAGTATGTCTTGTTTTCTCTCTTCTCTTTTCCTTCTCACTTCCACTGCTTTTCTCAACAAAATAATCCAGAGGTTTATAGTGGCAGACCCCCTTTCCCCCTTTTGGCATTTCTTCTGTACCAAATAACTCAGAAATTAAGAACTTGACAAATCTAACAAGATTTTGCTTTATTTTTCTTCATGTGTTTTCCATTCCTTTGCTCTCTGCTCTTTCTGTTCTACCTATAGCGTTTGTTTTCATCTTTGGGAAAATGTAAACATATTTGTTTACCAGTAAGAGTTGTCATAGTGACCTTCTAGCACTCCGCGTGATTATAAGCCTTTTTTTGATCCATAGTGATGTAAGTGGTGTAAATTTTGAATGTTTCTATGGTGTTCCATCTTCCTGAAAAGAGCTTAGATTTTCATAGATCTACATCTCAGCACATTCTTAGTAAACCAGTATTTTCATGATCATCTCATCTTTATTCTTTTGCGCCACAGAATTATTTAAAATACTGTGAAAATGATGGTACCATCTTTGGTCAATAATTAGGTTGCAAACACTTCCCTGCCCTGCCCGTTAACTTCTTGGGGTTTTTCCAAGTTCTGTCTCTGTTGTGTGACAATGCTGTTTTGCAGTCTCTCTTGAATCCAGTTTTAACAGTGGGACTGGCAGGTTAGACTAAAGCTAATGACACACTTCAATCAACTTGATAAAATCTCTTCCCAGCCACGATTACGACTTTGTGAGTAGATGAAGCTGAGTAGATGTTTTCCTTGCGCTCACAGGAAGCGTAAATTTCCCATTCTTCAAGTAAGATACAGTTTATCGTTCTCTGTAAATTTACCCAGGACCCTATGGATTGTGCTGAAACACTCATTGGCATTTCATTAACTTTGTAATTAAGGGTGAAATCAAATGGCTTAATTATTTTACTGAAGTCTGAAAAGAAGCACTTAATGAAGTTTCCCAGTACTTAGTTCCGTTGAAGTGAGTTATGACATATCTGGCATGAAAACCTTCACACTTCATCCAACTTTTGTCTGGCAGTGCCCTATCACCTTCCAGTGTATGCTGCCAGTTCACCATTTCCCCAAAAGCAGAAGTTGTACACATACTGTCTCTTTTCAACAGGGGTCTGAATCTTTTACTCACCCCTTTTTTGGAACCTCTTTTCTGTTTGGGACTCTTCCAGCCTGCAAGCTACACCAAATCTTCCTAGTATTGCGCCAAGTATAAAGGATCATTTTGGGGTTGGCCTTTTTTTTTTTTTTTTTGACCATTGCTTTACTAGCTAAAACATAATTTCCCAAAATCCTAGCTTGAATTGGCTTTTTTTTTTAATCCTGAAATCTAATTCAGGAGGAGTTAGGGCTCTGCAGTCCAAGCGGGGATTGAAATCCACATAATAAAAACATCTGCATGTTTGGTCCAGTTGGTTAATTAGCTGTAAAGATACTTGGGATGAAGCAGGCTTGGCTGACAGATAGAATCCTTACTCTTAGAATATCTCAAGGGATTGGGCGAGTTCACTTATTATCCTCATTTGTTAGAATTATTCTTATTAATAAAAGCTTGGGCTGCTTCCTACCTGCATAGAAAATGGCCTGTGCATAAGGTGGCATTGATCTGCCTATATGCATATTATTCTCTGTGCCAGCGTTTTAAAAAGTATGCTTCAAGCATTCTAAACATTAACACTTTATAATACATTATTTGTGTTTCCATTTAATTAGGTTATTTAGGCATAAATTACAGGCTAGTATGGTTAAAAGGTTTATGGAACGTCACAGGGTTAGCTAGCAAGCAGGAAACGACAACAGCATTCACTTCATTTGTGACTCGAATAAGAAGTGGGTTTCCTAAGGCAAGGACTCATGAGCCTTCCAAATCCAGATGGAAAAATGCTGGGAATAAGAGGTCTCCAGTTCTACTGAATTTTGTTGAATCCATTTTCAGTTCTGGACTTGCTGTATTTTCTAAGCGCTGCTAATAACTGTTCTGTCAGACAGGGGAACTAACGTCAACTATGTTTTACAGAGAAAGAACTGAGCTTCAGAGACAGTAACTGCCAAGGTCATGCAGGCAGCCTGGGAGCTAGAAAGTGAAGCTTTGGGTGCTTTTTCTTTGCCTTTTCTCTCTCTCTCTTTTTTTTTTTTTTTTTTTTTAAAAAGTTTCTTAATGCAACCTGATATTTTCCCCCCCAGCCTCGTTGAGATACCTTCTCCAGCCCCTTTAAATTAGTAAGTGAGCCCAGTTCCCCTTTTCAGCAGGGCTCCTGTGATACAATAGTCTTCTCACCGTTGCCGCATGCTTCGCTGAAGAGCTGGGCCAAACTCCAGATACCTGCCTGAATGTGGCCTTTGACTGCTTGCAGTTAGGCTCCGTGCCTTACAGTTGAAAGCATGCTCTGGGCCTCCCTCGGGTATACTCTTTGCATCTTTCAAAATAGAAATGTGTTTATTCAGGCTTCTGTAGCACATGGAGAAGTGGGAATTTACTTCTGGTTCAAAACCAGGCATTGCCCAAGTGCAGCATTCCTCTTCCCACAACTTTCCAAAGGCGGCATTATATGAGTCTTCAGAAGTCTTTCAGATGTGGAGAAGGAGTGGGGAGAGGTACACGGTGGTGTAGGTACAGGGAGGTTCGGATACAGGCAGGAACCGGTAATTTTACTGCATCAGTAAGAAAGGTCCCTAAGGTCACGTAACTGTGGTCTCCATCCTTGAGCATTCCTTAAAGTCATTCCAAAGTAACCAACATTCTAAACCAGGTTTGTTAGTCTGCAAGCAGTAGACAAACAGTCACTGTGTGCTGCCTTTTGGACAACATGCGGCGTGTTCAAAGTGGTTTCTGTTTTGGAGATTTAAAAGGTTCTTTTACTTTTAGCCATGTACCGTGAAAACTAAAGCAATGGATGCATGTCACTTACTGGACCTCCGCAACCTGGATTCAGAAAATGTATCTCAAGTTCAGGGGAAGAGTATTTACAACCTTATGAGATGTCTCTGGATTTTCTGCTACACTTGGAAAATTCAATATGATCTGGCTAATTGCACTTCAAATTTAAATTTAACTTTATTTTTACAGGGGATTCTGAGTTTTCCTTCTGGAAAGAATGGGCAGTATCATGTAAAATACACCCGTTTCACTCGCGGAGACTTTTGGTCCTTTTCAGAAAGCAACCAAACTGCCTTAAAACTCTAATCTTCATTGCTGCGAAGTGTGACTAGGAGTACTGGGAAAGGTTAAAAGCAGGAATCTCGAGGCAAGCTGCTGATTGTTCATAATTGTGTAGAAAAAATATGGTTCCTTATTTACTAGATGCTTGCTCTGTGTACATCCTAGTAAAAGATCCTCCTGCAGGCCTTAATACTGATGCTATTTTACCTCCCACAATGAATATTCAAAAGCTGCAGTCAGTGAGGACTCAGGTGGCAAAAATAGTAAGATGATTGAAGCAAGGCTTGACATAAAAGCCTAAAAGTACATTTCCAACTACATGGAAATAGTGCTGATTTCCCTTTCTGACCACGTAAAAGAACGGTGCCAGGAAATCTCCCATGAATTAAATGCCTGTTTCACCCACTAGTGTGATCGCATCTTTCTGTATGATGTGTTGTAATAAGTATGTTTAAAAAAAAAAAAGGAAACAGACAACAGGGTTTTTTGTAATCCTCTCTCACAAAATGTATCGGGATTGCAAAAGGGGTATAAAGGACACAGTGTTAGGATATGGCAATGCATGCATTGTTTTCTGCATAATGCAGTCAGGGTCTCCATGGTAAGAAGAAATTTTTATTTTATTTTTTGTCACCATCAGCAGTTAACCTAAAGTGGGAGCTGCTCCATTTCATTATAGGTTAAATGGCTTACCGTGCAAAACTAGCTGAGAAAGGTACATCGTTAACGCTCCGTTTTTTAATAGGTTTTCAAAACATGCTTTAGGATTAGTGAAGAAAATACAATAGAGCATATGTTATTGTTCTGGAATTTTTTTTAACGGAAAGCGCTCCTTTTCAGCATTCCCCCTTCAGTGGAGTCACTTAGACACTTCCAGCTGGTGGCAGGGGATACAGCCATAATACAGCTTTCTCTGTCCCAGCTGTCTTTTTCATTACGTTAAATGCATTACGATGGCTGCACCGTTCTGTAACGGCTCAGGTACAGAAAGGTACAGGAAGAAATCTGCAACTATGTCGTTTGTAGTGCCTGCAAGCTTCTGTGAGATCTCTGAATCCTGAATGTGTTCCTGGCTCTGGTCACAGCTTTCCTTCCAATCACTGGAACATTTGCTGTAAGGGCTGGCTAAAGGTGCCCGAGGAAATCACCTTTTACAAGGCAGCATTGTTGGAAAGGATTTTTAATGCATTATGGCTCACGCAGCATCACAGTTAAAGAAAAACCGGGATTTAGAAATCAATGCTGATGAAGAAACTGAGAAAAAAAGAAAACACAGGAAAAGATCCCGGGATAAAAAAATATCTAGATCTGTGCCAAATTCTGACAGGGATCCTTTTGTTTTAATTTTCTTACCTTCGGATTGAAGTACCAAAGCTTGTTCTGGCGTGTAACTTGGTAGCTGTTGGAGTAATTTGTTAACGTTGTGAAATAGCATTGATAACCATGGCTGTGGGGTTTGCTAAGCAATTGAATGTTTAATTGGGTATTAGTTGATTGCAGTGATGATGCAGAAGGTGTGCATTCGTTTCCCAGATAAATCACTTGTGTTGCCGTGGTATGCAAACTGTCTGTGAGTTGGAAATAGTTTGTCACTGTGATGTGAGGTTAAATGCTGATCTTTCTCGCCGGTTTAACGGCGTAATAGTTTAGCCTTACATACATGTACTTAAGGGGATGTGTGTGGAGGCAGATTTTTTTTCTTTGTGTTGGGACTGTGTCACATGTTTGGCTTCTGAAACATCTATTTTTGGGATCACGTTAGGGAAATAAGGTGTTTCACTGTTTCTGTTTTCTCCTAAGGGTGAGCTGTTTTACAGAATTGAGCTGCAACCATCCGTTATTAGCAACTTTCTTTTGTTAGGGAAATAGGTGACTGAGATCTCAGAGCCTGGTTTTTCCCTGCTGTAGATTCATCTCAGCTGCAGAAAACCCTCCAGCACACTAGGACCCAAAAAATTCAGTAGGCACTGCATTGCTCATTGTTCAGTTCAGGAGCCTCTGTCTGATTTCAGTCTTACTGTTTCTCTCTAAAATACAAAGCAAAATAGTTATGGTTCGTGGCATAATGACAGATAAAGAGGCCAGCCACTTTGGCAGCTCTGTGGGTATGTCCTTAAAAATGACACCTCGTACTCTGCTCCGTAGAAGTAAGGCCCTGCCGTGATTTCTTGTCTCTGGCTCTATTTTATTATAATTTTTCAAGAACGTATCAAGAAGCCAGTTGTCTTAACGCAGACCTGGGTATGTAGTATTTCTGTGTGCCTTTGTGAAATCCCCCTAAGGGGGGATTGGATAATCTTCATACGCTCAGGGAAGCGGTGCATGTGCTTCCTAAATGACATGTAGATTTCCTCTAACATATGTGCATCTTTTGGTTGGGTGAGAGTCAGCATTTCCCTGCCCTTTTCTCTTTTTTTCTCTGCCATGGCAGTGCAGTACATAATGAAAAGCACTAAGAAACCCACAGCCTTCTGTTCTAGTGAGCACGTTAGGAGGCTGTTTAGATGGCTGCAGTGAGTGTACTGCAGCACGCTCACTGTAGGTATTTTTTCTGTGTGAATGTATACACAAATCATCTTCTGAACCGTCTTCCAGTATCAAGCAAAGCATGAAAATAACCTTCTGTCTTTGGGGCCGATTTTGAGGTGCTGCTGTTTGAAACTGGCCTGAATTAGTAACATATTTCTTGGCTGCCGTTCAGGTTATGTGCAGGTCTGTAATGTAGCTGTCAGGGTGGGGTTTTTTCCCCCGGCTGGAAATGACCACAGCAGTTTAGAATTTTAGGAGCTGGGCTGTCAAGCCGTATTTACCTATGGCTTGGGAGCTGAAGTGCATTAGTCTCTCAGCTAACTCTCCTCATGCTGCAGGAAGCCCACGTTGTACTTAAGGTGCTCAAGTTTAACAATAGCATGCCCGACCGTATCCATATACTGTCTTTGTGTGAGGGTGCTTTCTTACAGTTTGTAACTAGAACAATGTAGAAGGGATGTGGCAGTGAGAGGCTCTTGATTCAGTGAGGTGAGACAATTGCTTTGTGGACAAAAATGCTTTATTGTTTATACAACACAGTGCTGTAGAAAGAAAATCTCTTAGCAACCAGAGTGGCACATGGATAAATATCAGCCTATTGATCTCAAATGTGTGGATTTTCTTCAGTGTTTTATTTCTGCATCTTAAAAATGAAGTAAAATAGGGAGTTTTTGCTCCACTAAAGGCTTTTGTTGGGTCATCCCCCACTCCCCTTCATGTCAAGCTGGAATTTGGTAGCTTGTTTCTTCCTGCATTTCCTTTAGGACTTTGCAAGTTCAGGGCATGTAGAGGCTCTCTCTACTAGGAGAATGGAGCAAAAAGAACTTGCTTCACTTAAAATTTTACATTTGGCTATCAGTCTTCTCATAGCAGAGACATGGGTTTGCCACCCAGTACATGGGGCGTAGGAAGCCCAATAATTGTGGATTGCCATTTTGTGCTTTCCCGACTATTTAAAACATTTTCCCCCCAATTTTTCCACTATGAGTTGTGAGTCACTTCTTGTTCCTCTGCACCACCCACCAGCAAGCAGTACTCGGGGTTTTTTTTTTGTTGATCACATGATACTGCACAAAGCTCACCCTTTGCTTAAGCAGCATACAGAAATATCCTTTAGGGTCTTCCAATCACAGTGGAACAGCAGAGAGTGCTAACATTCTGCATAATTTATACAGTAAGGAGACCAAGGTAGCCAATGGTTAGAAAGTAAGGCTGGTGGGAGCACCCAGTGTCCTAGGCTTGATGATACCAGCAACAGTCATGATGATTTATGTTCCTATTTAGTTTGAGGATTGCAGTCTGAGGGTAATATTTCACTGCTTTTGACTGGTTAAGCAATTTACAGTGTAATAATGTTTCTGTTAAGGCTTGCTTCAATACTTGTATGAGAGAAATGACCTTTTTAAAAATATACACAAAACAAACCCCTGTATTATATCCAATTCCATTCAATTTCAAGGTGAGATATTTTCAAATTGCCACGCTTAGCTCTGTGGAGATGCTGTGTTTCTGTGCCCTACGGGCCCACCATGCTCTTTCTGTTTGCTTGAACGTAAGGCATTTCTGAAGGTTTGGAGCTTAAAGAGTTTAACTCATGTAAGAGAAAGGGATGGGGCCAGGGAGTGAAGTGAGTACAGTGAAGGGGCTGCATTATACAGGTTTTCCTTTTATTCTGGTTAAGTTTATAATACAGCTTCAAGCAGTTCTGCCTCTGGATGGTTGTGCAGTCTCCTATACTGCAAATAGTTCGAGTAGTCCTAAGGGCAAACCTGAGCCTTAAATGGCATCACAGAACAAGCCAAGCCACCCTTATTATTAAGTGATTGATAGGATGCCGGCTGGATTCCTTATAATGTAGCTCTGCCATGCATGGTTTGGTTAATGAAAACTAGAAATTGTTTATCCTATAATAACGCCTGGAAAGAAATCAGTTGCTTAGTCAGTGCCGTTCTTAAAATAAAGGTGAAATCTCTGAATTTTTTTTTTTAGTGTTCTCTGTTTAGTACAGAGTAGAAGAGAAGGGCAGGTCTTGGCACATACTCAATGATTTATGTTTTATACAATATTCAGGAGGGCTGAAGTGGTTTCCATTGGGGTGTAGTGCTCAGGAGCTAGCATGTTCTTTGGGAGCACAGAATAGCGTGATCATAATGCAAAGCCTGGCTGCTGCCATCTCTGAGATGTTAAAGGCTGTTGCTGCCACATCCTCTGCTGCTGCACACTTGTAGGCAGCAGGGAAAGTAATGGATGCCAAAGTTGCAAATCCTGATAATTTCAGCATAACGTTCCAGCGTTTGAAGGTTTTACTTAACAACTTTCAGGTATGCTGGAAAAATTGCCCTGCAGTTTTCTAACAGGTATAATTTGAAATGCTGTGTCAGGAACGATCAGCCTGTAGCTGTGCGGCTGTTTGTGTGGGAGCTGGTGCACTTTGTGACTGGGCGCTGCTCCCAGCTGCAAGGGCCTGTGGGAGATGGCTTGGGCTGCCCAAGGTAAAGCTGGAAACGCTTCCCAGGAGCAGCAGGACCCCATGAGGGCATCCTCATATCCTACTGGGAGACTCCCACTGTTTCCTTTCCCTTCAGCTCTCTTGGGGCTGTCAAATGTTTTATGGATCTCAGACATGCCAAGGTCTCAGTACAAATCTCATGAGGGTGAAAAATTTCACCATCTGCACCGGCATAATTAACCCGAGCAAAGGGTTGTGTGCAGACTAGCTTCAGTGCAAGTGGCTTCTTCATTTAGTTCACGGTGGTAATTAACCAGGTTTAAGGAAAATGGATCATTCTTTCTCTGACAGGCACATGTTGCGGTGAATTGCTCTGTGGTTTAAAAAGCAATTCAGGTTGGAGTTGGTGCAGTTTTCACATGCAACCAAGCCTAGCAGTTATCAGGTAAAGCTTGACGTGAGTTTCAAGGCTTTCAACGCAGATAACAAGTACAAGTCCCCGTGTATTTTTTAATTTTTTTTTTAATCCCATGGTTTCTAAACAGGTCTCAGGATTAGCAAGGTCTGTTTCGTGGTCTCTGAACATTTGAACTTGACAGTAGTAGGATCTGGACAGGTCGGGCACAAATGATTGCTCCTTGACTCATTTGTGTTAAGGCACAACCCGGGCAGATGTTGCTCTAACGCCTGGGAACATGACCTAGGGCTAATGTAAAGATGATGTAGATTAGGGCCGGAAAGAAGAATTGTTGAAGTCAGCAAATCTTTCCTAGGTACTAGGAAAATTTCAGTCATATCCTTGATTTTGGATATGTTGCTCTGTCAGAAGCAAATCTAATGAAATAAATGAATGGTGTTTTTTGTAGATGTTTAGGGGCACTGGTGGATGGGATATCCACTATGTTGAATTCTCACCAGCATGGGTTTGATGGTAAAAGAGTGTTTCTATTCATCGGGAAAAACAATTCTTTCTTTGAAGATGACCCCCAGAGGAATGAAAAGATTGCATTGTATTGTGTGGGTCGCACTACAGCTCCATTTGAAGTGGGCACTGCTCAGCGTTACTTTGTTATGTATAAAACCAGAAACAATTTTGCAGTTATATATATAAAACTTGTGCCTTTTTATTTAGGCAGGTTTAGAACATCCACCTTTTCCTTTTCACCTTCTTAATACCTCAGGATTGTGCTGTCAGAACGAATGGCTGTTAGTTGTTATGCAAATGTCAGTTTGGGTTATAAACTGCCTTATACTTCATGTTACCAGCTTGTGGTGGGAGAGTGGGGTGTGAAGAGGGAGGATTAACAATGGGCAACCTCGCCATTACAGGAAGATTGTTCAGAGACTAGATTTAGAGCTGGACTCTCAGTGAGTGTAAATCAATACTTTCAACTACTTGGTTGGTATTAAAGGAGACTTTTATCCTTCTGTTTTTTCCACCCAGGCTGGGCTGTCTTTAGGTTTGTTTGGGGAGAGCTGAGGGGGAGTGGGAAATGTCTCTTCTAGGGAAAACGGATGTTTTTGAAGCAAAAGAAAGTTCAAAGATGATGTTGATGAACAGTGGTTTAAAAACAAGATTAAGAATTTCTTTACACAATTATGAATATTCAACCCTGTGCCAGAAGTCAAAGCACTGCTGATTTCAACCTCTTAACTTGCCTGAATTGATGGCTTTAGGATTAAGTATCACACACTTTGATACAATTCCCCTTGGCTGTTCACTAAATGTTTGTTACTGAAAGCCAAACTATTTGTCGACTACCGGAACCAACTGAGCACCTGCTAAAAGTGAGTGTTAGACTCAGACCTGGTTTGACTGGAACGGGGGCTAAGAACAAGGCTCTTGGTATATGTGATGTGGATGGAGAAAAGAAATAGAGGAGAAAAAAAATCTGAGTTGTAAGTTGTATTGTCTAAAAAAACTTAATTCCGATACAAAGCTCCATGCATTCCCACATTTATTAGAATGGAAGTGTGGATAATAAAGGACCAGGTTTGCTGCAGTAACTCATACAGCTGTTTAGGCCGCTGGTAGAGTGATAACAGGGGTTTTCTGGCTGAAGCAATAGGATTGCATTGTAAAGGCATAGAGAACTGGACCTTATGGATTTGGTCAGGCCCAGCAGCATGCCTGTCGAGATGGAAACCTTTCAGGCCTTTTAATAACTCTACAATTAATGCTTCCTCGTCAGACTGGGATGTGTGGAGGTCCATTCCGTTAATGAGCTCAACTGAGACGATATAGTTGCCCCACGTTGTTCCTGACTTCAGTTATCTAGCGTAAGTTATAGCCCTATATATTAAGTTGAAAAAGATAGGGGCCTTCAGAGGATAATTTGGTGCTTGTGAGTGAGACAATTTGAATCAATGCCCTCATTTTCCAAGGTATCGAGTATCCTCGAGACCTGCAGCTTCAGCTGAGAGCTCTGGGCATTCTGGAGATCAGGCCCTGGCATCTCTGGTGGATGTTTGGGATTGTATAACACTTTTTTTTAAGTCTGTCTTCTACGCCTGTTGCCTGAGCGGGGCATCTGTGAGGAGCTCCGCTTAGCTGGCCAGTGCTCCATGAGGTGGCTAGTTGCCAATCTCCACCGAAGAGGTCAACTTTTGGTTTTATTTTTTTTACAAAAGTTGAAATCACTGTATGGTGACTTGAAAAGGAAATCCAACAGAATGTTTCTTTAGTATTTATTCAAATAAGACTCATGTGGATAGGGAAACAAGACTGAAATAAGATTGGTTCACTAATTGAAAAGTCACTCTGGGATGTATTTATTTAAAAAAAAAAAATCGTAATTTTGCCAGTAAGCTGAGGTTCTCCATTATTGAGAAAGTCATGACTGTTTAGTAACGTGAATTCAGCCCATGTGACATTGTTAATGCTCTGAGATGTACGTAAGCGTGCTCTGATGGCTGAAGTGTATGGGCTGAACACAAAAACTCGTCCCCTCTACAAGTAAAGGATTTGTACACAGCAAACACAAGTATGCAATGCAGGTACTACATGATTGAGCTTGTATGTGTGCAGGGTAAGAGCAGGAGGGGAGGTGGTGGTCAGGAACTTGGTTGTGAGTCACCAACTGTGTGCTTTGCACCAGTCCATCCAGAGCCTTGATCCGGGCATCTCCAATGTGCCCCTGCTTCCCACAGTGAGTCTCCGTCTGCATTAGGTGGCACTTAACTCCAGGAGAGGTTGTGTGGTGCTGCAAGGGGTTTAATTTCAGAGGAAGCATGTTCCCTTTTCTTCCTGTGCAGTGGGTCCTGGAAAGCCAGGCTCAGGCCATTGCCAGTGCTGTTGGCCAGGCAGGATGCCCAGGGAGAAGCTGTCCACAAAGCTGTTAATGAATGTTGTTTTCAAAAATGTACATTGTGTGGGTGTTTATAAATAATTTGTTTCTTCATTTATGTAATTTACAGCTTGATTCTGTTTCATTGCTGTCACTGATTCTTAAAGGAATTATAAGTTCTTTTTTTTTTAATTTAAAAGAACAAGTCATTAGATAGAACAGATCAAAACCACTTTTTTTTTTCAAACTTCTGCAACTTTTCTTTTGAAATTCTTCAAAGGACAGCACCACCAGCAATTTCTGCGTCACATTCTGAGTTCACAAAGCTCAACTTTCACAATTCACAAATCAGTGCAGTTGTTGATACCTACCTTTCAGTTAGAGCACACTGATGTGCATATTCTAAAGAGCGGCCCTTAAAGAGCTGTCTCAGCGTTAAAATGAGAAACCCCAGTGATGCTCTTCTGTCTGTACCCTCTAAGAAGCCATCCTTTTACCTGCCCTATTTGGTGTTGGTAGAAGATACAGCTGCAGAATTCACTTTCTGTTCAGCACATCAGTTCATTTTCTGGGGGAATACTTTTAAATGTCAGGACGTAGAATAACTCCGACATTGACACCCTTCAGTTAAGCAAGATTGTCACCACTAACTGGGCACTTGTCCTTCCCAGTGATGTGTCCTGTAGTTTGCTCCCAGACTTACCCTCCTGGAGCCGGTCTCCAGTGTTCTCTGGGAACCTGTAGAAAAGCAGACCTGTGCAGTATCCATTGGATAGATATTCCTTCCACTTCCCAACATGAGTTTACAGGGCATTTTACTAACAGAAGGTGAAGGTGGAACTGAGCCACTGAGTGTAGCTAGGTGTGTGCAACTTTCATTTTTCCAGGCGTCTATCTTACGGGCATTCATAGCTTTAGGTGAGATTCCTTCATAGGTTGAGTAATTTTATTTTCCTCCCACACAGCTTTTTTCTTTCTCCCATAACTGCATCACCACTCCTTCTAGACCCTACCATGGTATCTCTGAAACTGCAATCACTTCCCATTCATTAATCACTAGCTAAATGTTTAGCATTTGCAACCATCTCATCAGCTGCATTTACCACTGGCCTGTGAGGAAATACCAGTGTCTGGGTGATCTGAGTCTGTGACCTGCTCTCCTTCCCTCTTGGGATTTGTATGAATCTAGCAATCATCTCTGGTGCTGAGACTCATGTTTTCATGGCCAAACTGGAGGAAAATTAATGCAGATATTATTCAGAAATAGACTGCTGACTAGACTCTGAAGCACAGGCAAATAAGCCTGGTGCGCTCTCCACACCTGAGGGGAGAGATCCCCCAAGAGAAGAGATGCGTGTACCAAGCATCTCATGCGGCAGCAAGTTTAGAAAGAGCCTCAAGCGATGTGTGACTACATGCAGCATTTTCCTGTGGCATTTTGTTTGGCCAGGCGGTAGCAGACAGTATATTCTGGAGGGTGGCTGTGGACAGTTGGTTTTGTTTTTTTTTTTACACAAGGCTGAAAAGTTAAAACATCCCGTAGTGAAATATTGCTGAGAAGTGGGAGGAAAAGGCTTCCTTTATTACATTTTTACCGTCTAAGCAAAGAAAACATCTTCAAGGAGAATCAGTGAATGTACTGGATACCTGCAGTCCTACTTTCTCCTACCACTTGATTTAATTTGAAACCACCAGCACTTTGAAGCTGTTAAACATCAAAATTCTGATAACTAAAGACTGCTGTTTTTCTAGCGGTCTGAAAAGATTAAAAAGATGTTGAGAGGAAAACATCGCTCATGACGGTGGGTGCACAATCAAAGTTTCTAAGTAGGGCAGCCTGAGGAACAGCCAATGCTTTTTCACAGTTATGGGAAAGTGTATGTTGTTTGATGTTCCTATCTGATATTTTCCTGTCTACCTTTTTTATAATATCAGAATGTCTGTGTATGCTTTAAGAAGGCTTAATAAATGTTTTGCACACTCAGCACATGCTACCCACGTAAAAGATAAAAGTATGCAAACTTCTAAGTCATCCAAGCAACAAACAAAGGCTGGGGGCTTCTCCCACTGACTCCAGTTTGATCCTAATCAGTTTATTTAATCTCTGGTTTCCTCTCTGTGAAATAGTCTGTGTTTTTCTTGTGCATTTTAAGGATCTCTCTTCAAATGGCATACGCTGTTTCTCTGTTCTTGATACAGAATATATTTTGCATGCCTTTCGTAAGGACCGTTGCTGCAAAATAAGGCCCATGCAGGGTTTATAGTTTTTTTAATGACCCTGGAGCTGCTCAGTGCTGCCCTGGTGTGTGACCTATTGGCTGTATCCACAGCTCTTGTGAACATGTTTGTTAGTGTCTTGCCAGAATTGTTTTGTTAGTGTCTTGTCAGAATTATCTGAAGGAGAAATATGTATTTTTAAAGAAGTATATGCTTTTTAAAAAACTTTCGGTGGAGAGGAATCATGCATGATAACAATTTTAATTATGGCTCTTGGTATTCAGTATAAGTATCCCATTTACTATTATTTAGACTAATTTTCTTTTATATAGTATACTGAGCATTGGCTGAAGGCTGTTTTAGAACAACTGATCGTACTAGTTAAGTTGCAGATAGAAACATGTGTTGTTTACAAAGATTTTGTAAAGCTCTTTCAGAATTGGTCCTTTTCAGTCCACCCAATATACAGTAAAATTGTCCAAATCCTGTTTTTTAGAAGTGCATGAGCTTAATCTAACATGGCTAACTGTAGTGTATTTTATAACGTTGTACATATCTTCTTGACCTACGTGCCTGTTATCCTTGAAGCTAAACTCACTGAATTGTGGTCAAGTCATAGGTCCAATTAGAAGAACCACTGAACATATGCAGTAAATTCAGCTTGAAAGGCCACATGCACAATCTGCCTTGGGTTGGAAAGCCAAGAGATGCTGTGACCAAACAAGATCCTCAGGGAAGCTGTTCAAAATCGTAGCCCTTTGTTCCCAACAGCAAAGCTGCCCCTTTCTCCTTGTTTACTACCAGATGCAAATGAGCAAACAAAGCTGGTGCACTTTTAAAACAAGTCAGTTTGAAGGAAGACAAGGAAAAAAAAAAAGGAATGAAAGCATTAGAAAGGCCTTGATGTTGAAACGGGAACAGTGATTAAAGGGGAGATACAGGACCAATGACTGGGGCAGCTGACCCGGAAATTTGGTTTTATTTCATATCTAACTAGCTGCTGGAGATGAACCCCTCATTTTTAGGAGATCTTCATTAACCCACAGCATTTTGCCCAGGCTGAATCAGAAGGTAAAACCTGGGAGGACAGACAACAGAACAGGGCAAACCCAGCAAAAATTCAGTCTCTGCTGGAGGCTGGGCTCCAAACCCTGCTGAGTTCGGGGAGGCCTGCGGTTCCTTTCAGGACAGTGCAGCCAGGCTCTGGGAGCAGTAAAGGTGATGTACAACTGACATGATGGCTGAGGGGATGGGTCGCTTCCCTGAGAGCATCAGCCGTACTGCAAGTGAGCAAATACGGTGCTGCCTGCAGGGCTGCTGCTCTCTGATTGCATTGCTGCTGTGGGACCGCAGCTGTCCTTGGGAACCCCTCCTCCCCACACAGAGATGCTGCCTTGTTATGGGGGAGAAATTCAGGCGTCGAAGCAGGCAAAAAGACAAAAATCCTCTGCCTTTACATAGCAGGATGATAAATTTAATTGGTTGGAGGACATCCAAGAGGTTGCATCTGATTAAGTCCTTGAAAAGATCCCTTATCCATTACCTGGTTGCATGAGTTTATACTGTGGATACGTAGCCCAGTGCTTTGCCAAGGTCTGTGTACAAAGAGGTAACCACAAATTAATCTGGGATTGTCGGTTTTAAGAGATTTGTGGTACAAAGTTTAGCAATTCATTTACGCCTACAAAATAGCAATTGTTCTCTAAAATAGCAGTCTGCTAACCAAAATACATTTTCTTTGAATTCTTAAAGTTTAGGGGTGAAAACAAAATTCAACTTCCTGCCTTTCTGTGTGTTTCTTTTTTGTTTGCAGTAAAATTTTCTCACATTTTCTTGACAAGTCAGAATCTCTGTCCTAGTTTTTGCGAGACGTGCTCTCTGTGCCTGCCTACTTCCTAGAAAATAGTTGTCTGAAAGAGTTACCTGAAAAAGGAGCGAAGGCAATATCCCAAAAGGAAAATGCAATCACAGATTATATTTCTATTAAAGCTAAACAGTACCTTAAGGAAAGATTGACAAAATATGGCAAGAGAAAAAGTAGAACTGGGGTGGAGTGGGGGAGATCTTGCAAAGGTAGCCAAGAGAATCCTTGTCAGAGCTTTTGGATGCGTTCTGACTGCAACTTTGCAGTACCTTGGGTCTTTCCGTGGGTTCAGTTTTGTCTGGTTTAATTATTCACAACAGTGGATTTATTCTTTCTATAGAAACATGCATGTTAACTAGCGGCAGTTGATTTTGTTAGTATTCATTATTTTATGCATTTATGGTTGAGATGAATATTCAGTCCTTTACCTCTTGGATAGTTTTCACGCAGACGGGCATATATGAAGCCTTACTAACGCGAGAGCTGCCTGGAATCAGTTTTATTTCACGGGTGGTCGGTTACTGTGATTCAATAAATGTGATAGTCTATAGTTTTTGTATCTGGTGGTTACAGATTAGGGCTGCATAGCTTTAGGGAGGATTTTTTCTCAGTACAATTTAGGTTTAATATGTACCAACCTTATTTTGAATGTATCCTGCTGTTTGATGAAGGTGCGTTAATGGCTGTTCAGGGGAAGTGTGCTGCCGAGAGGACAAGGTCAGGTAACTCGGGGGGAGTGCGTTAAGCAGCCTCAGGATGACAACGTGCACTTTTTGCAAATGGCAGCAGCAGAATGTTTAAGAGCAGAACAGTGACAATAATGCTGGATTTCGGACTACATTCTGTAATGAGAAAGGGGCAGTTACATTTTGTGGGAGACTGTTGGTGACTGACCTGGCACCGCGCACTAACGGTCCGGTGGAGGCAGTGGAGGAGAGCTGGTCCTTCGGCCTTGCGCTGCGAACGCACCGCTGGTGTTCTAGAGAACATCTTTCTGCCCTTCTGAAGTGTTACAAGCATTAAGATTTCACTTTAAAAGGCGCTGCGTGTCTTTTGAGTCTAGTTACACTGTACTTGGAACGATTTTTAGAAACGTTTGACCCGCAGGCCGTGGCATTGTTGACTTTCCTGCAAGATGCTACCAAACGCGACAGGAGTGCACATGGGAGGGAGTCAAACCACTTGTAGCACAGCCTGCAAACGAGGGGAGGTCACCTGTGTCATCAGAGGCAACTCAATAAATCTTCCCTTCCGGAGAATTAACCTCCTTTCCATTAGATCAAGGAAATATTCTCTTTGTTTGGATACTAAAAATGTCTAGCTGCAAAATGTGTTAGCTGTTGCGCTTCAAATGCATAGGGAAAAACGATGCGATGTGCTGGCCACAGATTTCACTTTTCAGAAAGCAAAATATTTTGGAACTAGATAGGCTGCTCAGCTTTATGTGTTAAGCTGACAGGAAAGAAAAACTTTGGGCAGCTTTTGGTTTTGAAATCTTTATTTAATTTTTACTTTTGCTTTCAGCCAAAAAAACAGACCATAAAAAGCTGCATCGTTGTTTCTCAGAGCTCACAAATGACTAAGCAAACCACACAGTATCTTTGCTTCTCTTGTCATGGTCTGGTTAGTCAAAAGTGCTAAATATTCTGGAACTAATCCAGCAAAGTACTTAAGCGTGCACTTAAGTTTAAGCCTACTTGTAATTCAGTTGAGTACAGAGGCAGCACTGTGTGCTTAAAGCTGAGTCCACTCTTAAGTGATGTGTTGAATGGGGGCCGTGGTGCTTGCCCTTTGGAAGAAAAGGTTCACCCCAAAATGCTATCAGTTATCCGAGCTCTGTGCAAACAAGGCTGGGTGTGAGCACCTGTGAGCTGGAAATGACATCATTTACCTTGAATAGCAGAATGAAATATTGAGGATTCCGACCAACTCCAAAATTTGGCATTTCAAAGTCATCATTTTCTTCATAGATGCTTTTTTTTTAAAACCCCTGTTATCAATATTTGTACGTGAGTAAACAATGGTCGAACACTGACAGTGAGAAAACCTTGGCGCTGAGAACAATAGGTCCATTAAATAAGGCAAGGAAGGCCACCTAGCGCTAAGTCACAGCTGATAATTGCACTCATATTATTGATTTAATCGTGCTTATTAAGCAGCTAATTAACTCATTATATGGCTGGTGTTACAGAGGTATTAATCCAATATGTGCAGTGTAAGTATATAAATTCTCCTTTGGGCAGTTATTTGCATGCCACAAACAAATGTAAGTTTGGAACATACTGACCAAAGCCTAGCAACTAATTCAGGACATTTTTTTTTCAGATAAGAGTTTCTTAATTTGAAAAATACAGAGTTTAAATGCATAAAGTCACAAATTTGATTTAAGATCAACAATGATTTAAGACAAGAGCAAGATGAACACATTCTGAAAAAAAAACAAAAACAAAAAACCAAACACCAACCAACCAACCAACCAAACCCAAAACAAAAACAATGCAAACAACCCAGAAAATGCCAATTTTAATTCTGAAAATGAAAAATACCCAGTCATTTTAAAACTTTGTTTTATGATATTGAACCAGAGGATCCTATTTTAATACTTTTTTTGGTTTTAAATGTTTATGCAAATGTTTTGGAAAGCTGAAAATTCTGATTACAATGTGTTGTTTATATTCACCAAGAGATTCCTAAAATAATTTCTGTGTAATCTGTTGTGTTTTTTCCCCAAATTTTTTTACTGCTGTGAGCAAAGGGAACCTTTTCAATCGCTAACACTGCTCTCTTTGTGACAGCCCTGCAAATACATCACGACCCAATAGGAAATTCAGTCTTGTGAAAACTATTAAGGGTCAGCTTACCCTAGGACTGCAAGTGAAATGAAATATGAGCCCATGGTGATGGCAGTTAAGCATGTACCCTCATTCTTGACACATCCGTGACTCTTGAGACTCAAATAAGCAGTAAAATAGTTAAGTACCGGTGTTATTTAGATGAGCATGTTCTTTGTGACATTGCACAAGTATGTCTCATCTTGTAAAGTGGAGTAAGTTAATTTACAAAAGTGTTTTCCTAAATCCAGGAGTGAAACATGAGCATTTCCATTATCATTAATAGAGGCATTTCATGCTGTGTGCTTTTAGTGAGCATTCAGCATTTGCAATGGTACTGGTGCTAATTGCAGGTAACTAAAATCTAGGCTGCCTGACACCTGGAGGTTCGGGGCCCTTCACCTTCCCACCCCTTGGAGGGGAAGGCTTTGTGCGGTAGTGGCTGTCAGGTTGAGGCCCAGGGCTAGAGAGAAACGCATCAGTTCTGTAGGCGTGTTGATTTATTTACACACGTGCGTTTCCTTTTTCAAGAGAATGGACAATTTTTTGATGTTTTGAAACCTTTTGAAAACTGGTTTAGGTCAATGGATTCAAACCTAAGATTGCTAAGAAGACTATTTAAAATCACAGCTATTATCTATTTTAATTTCCTCTGCTGGAGAGTACCCCAAAACATTCATTATGTGGAGGGTATAATCTCTGAACAAATGACATGGTAGAATTAATGAACAATTAACTATGATCATACGTTATGAACAGAGCTGATTAGGATCCACACATGCCTGGGTTTTAGAAAGACTCTCTTTTGACTCGGCTTAGTGATGCTGAGGTAGGACCATGCAGCTCTCATTTCTTATCCGTTGTGTGAGCATAACCTCATTTCCTCTGAGGTAAGGCTACATCTCTTAGTTTTCATGGCAACCAGACAAAGAATTCAGCTATTCTTCAACTTCTATGTGTGGGGAGGGTAGGGGTGAGGAAAATAAGAATTTTTCCTGGTAATTTTCCTCTTCTCCATTTAGCTAATATGTTTACGTTACAGACTTTCTCTCATATCCTAGAGACTGTTCTCCAATAGCCCATGTGTGATTAAATCAGAGAGAATACTGTTAAGCTGGAAGAAAAGGAATATCTGTCCCCAGTAGCTGCGGCTGCACGGTGGTGTATGCAGCGTGGAACGCAGTTACTGTGCCGTGCGATTTACTGTCTTCATTAAATCAGACAGGCGTCAGGTGAACCGTAGAAATTCCATCTGCATTCGCAGTGGGCTCCGTGCATGCTATTTACACATTTTTCCTATCACTTTATTTAACTTCCACATGTATGTGTTTAATAAAGGAATACCGTTATAAATGATGACGATTCTTTCAAAACGATAACATCAGATACTGCGATCAAGGATATTCTCAACCTTAAAGGGAAAATGCTTCTGTTGTTTTAAAATAGAAGCAGGCCCTGAACTCCCCTAATGTCATTGGGGACAGGCAAGGATTTGTTTCAGAAGCTGCAGTGCAGCACCAGGCAATGACTGGACATACAGCTTGATGATTTTGCATCACATAAAAGCACTAGCTTCCCTCTTATCTCCTCAGTGCTCTGATCAGCCTGAAAAGTGAGACAAAAGAAATGGTCCACTGTATACTGGCCTTCATTGTAACAGCAGAAACCTTTCATTATTTGATCACATTACTTGATGCCCTCAAGGGCAATGCATTTGAAACTAGGAAATGTCATTTGTGGAAAGAAAGCATGCAAAATTACCATTACATAAGGAGAGGTGGAGTTTTGCATGTGTTCTCTGTGTGTGCATTTGTGCTTCTCAAAATATGTACACTTGAGAGATGCTTAAGCAGTAACTTAGAGAAGAGCTCTTCAGTCCGAGACCATTATGTCTGAATAATTTGTTTTGAAATCATAAGAAGTTGTTCCTGAAGTAGGAACAACTCACTCAGGTACACCACTGTAAGTGGAGAAATGGTTGGTTTGAGTGACAAAACGCTAAGATGGTACTTTTAATATTCCTAGCATGCTTGTCAAGTGTTCCCTGCCACCAGCATTCTATGCTGGTAGGGACTATGCACCCTAACTGTTAAACAATAAATAATGGGTTTGCAGGGCTTTTAGCAAAATCCTCAGAATTCCAAGGTTATTCATGTTCATGACATTAAATGTTAGTACAGTAATTTTGTTTGTAGGTTCATTATCTGATTCTCATGCCTTCTTATCATGCATTACTAACTGCTTTGAGTAGTGCCCAGGCACCATTGGAAAGAAATAAGTTAGGCAGATAAATCCACAGTATTTCTGTCAGGACTTGTTAAATTATCACGTGTCTTTTGCTCTTAGTATGATCCACTTTAAACCATGATTTATCCCATTATCTGTGCCCTATTGCTGATAGCCTGAGATACAAATTATGAAACTATGCTTGTCTTTAGATAAAAATACTTTTAACTAAGAATCTCAAGGCATTTGGGTTTGGTTTTGTTTGTTGTTTTGGGTTTTTTTTAATTATTAAGTACTAAAGGCTTTGGCCTCTTTCCTCTCTGCAAGGTAAATGTGGAATACGTGAAATCTGTTCACCTTGCGTCAGCATTTAGCAGTGACAGGACTGTAATGCAGTGGCTTTGACCAAAGACTAGTGATGAGTGTAAACTGGCGGAAGCACCCCTGGGGGACCATGTTCCTGTTTGAAGGTCACAGAGCACAGTCTCTGGCTGGATGTCATGAAGGGAAGACCCCAGGAGCCTGGCTGCGGGTCATGATGCCTGGCTGCAGAGCTCTAGAGATGTTCAGTTTTCCATGTTCAAGTGGGTGGGAGAAAGCGTAGCAGGTTTTGGGTAAAGGTGCAGGAGTATGTGTACAGTAGGCAGCAGGATTTGTCCTCTTTGTGCCTTCAGCTTTCCACTGACTGAACCCTGAGGAGGGAGAGAGAGCTCCCTGGGTCTTGGAATGTCCCCTCACGCCTGTTTTAGAGCCACTCGGCTATGTGGGCTGCCCTGCCTTGAGCAGAGCTACGGTTTCTGGCAGTGGCTGTAGATGGGACAGCTTGCTAATAGGAAGGATTTGTTTCCTTTGGTCTGAGGGAGTGAGGTTTTCTTATTTCCATCTCACAGTATCAGGGAGTTTGAAGGCACTAGGATTTGAAAGTTTAAGGTTCATGAATGGAAGGCTTCTAGTTGGTGGCTGGAGTCTGCATAAGCAAAGGCAAGGGGCCAGCTCTTCAGGGAATGGGGAGTTGCTGTTTCAATGGGATTAAAATGGAAATCTTCATATACGAAGATTCCTTCTGCTTTGGAGATGTCAGTTACACACTGATCACTGGGCAGAGACCCTTCTGCTGGCTCTTCACGAGAAACAAGGTGGTTTTATCAGACCGTTGCTCCTTACAAGCTAGTTATAGCAGCTTTCCCATAACCCTGTATTGCTGTAATTAGGACACTGCTGTCCTAATGCACATATTCTGCTTCCAGGATCTAAACAACTCTCTCTTCAGGGCTTTTCGTTGTTCGCTGTGGACACAGCAGGCTGTTCAAAGCCGATGTGACTGTCCTTGATCCAGTTCTGCATGAAGTCGGGAATATGGTCTTTTACCAGCCCAAGTAACACTCACGGTTTTACAACTGAACTAAATCTCCTGAGTCAGCTGAAGGAGTATCTTTCTTCAGATGCACATTTTTAATTCTAAGGGATAAACAGCATAGTCAGTAGTTACTAAGTGCTTGCAGAGGACATGTAATATTCTTTTCCAGGAGAAATAAAAATTGTGGCTTGATGTGCTTTGATTTTTGCAAGAAACCTTTCCAGGTAGAGAGTGAACGTCTGGAGGCCAAACAAAAAAAACCATTGATCAATGCAGCCGAAGGAAACCTGCAACATTAATTCCTCAGCCAGTAATGGAATTGCTTGATAACTGCTGGTATTGATTATTGAGGAACTGAATACTGTGTGCTAAAAAATGAGAATATAGATTCATTTATGACAAAGCAGCTCATCTCTCTTCTGACTTTCAGAGAGTATCTGTAACCATACTATGAGCTACAACATGTTGATGACCCTGGAGAAGCAACAGGGCATTAAGATGGGTGAAAAGAAGTCAGAGACCTAGTTGTAGTCTCAGTGTGAACTTGGAGTGTGGCCCTGTGTTTCTTGGACTATGGTCTGTTTAGACTGACTCTGTAGTCAGTCTTTGTAGCCCTTTGTAGTTTGAGCTCTAAAAGTTGTAAAGGAAAAAGGATATGTTTTCAAAACACATTCTCAATGGCTTGTATAGCCTACAGGTGGTGTGGGTTTCTTTATTACTAAGTTGTCATCTCTACAACATCACTAGTTTCTCATTAACCTCACCCACTAATCAGACAGTATTTGCCAATTAAAAAATAGTGCCTGGCATACACTCAGTGGCCTTACTGATGGTAACAGATACAATCCTGGAAGGAAGAACCATCCTTTTCTCCTACTGTGACTGTGTATATGAGTGATCACTGCAGCTTCAGTTTGCTTAGGAGCATGAGTGGAAACCTTCATAGCCTCAATTCAGGCTCTGCTTTCTCCCCATTGCCATCAGAAACTCAAATTGCTACCGATACTGGAAAGAAACATCCAACTGCAAAAGCTTCTTTTGTCCCCAGCCTGTCAACCTGGCTTATCTTTTCCTGCAATTTTAAGGAAACAGAAGGAAAACATTGCTGAGCTTAATTCCCAGAACTTTATGGTTTGGCACCGATTTGCTTTTAGCTTTAGGGTTCACTGCTGTTCTCTTGTTTCTGTGCCGTGGTGGATTATGCAGGTGTCAGAACTTTAAAGCCCAGTTATCTTTGTTTCCACAAACTTGATTGCAGTTTTTGTCCCAGAAGTGACTGTGAAAAAAGAAAACAGTATGAGTTCTAAAAATCTGATCCTAAAAGGTATGTTGCTATTAAATGTCTGAGCTTCAACATTAAAATATTTTAATTCTCTCTTAAGAAGAAACTGAAAAAGGCTGGTTGATAAAGCTTTCACAACTGTATGCTTTTGCTACACATGAAGCATGAGTCACAGCATCAGTAACATCAAAGCGTTTGCTAAGGTACCAACGATGTGCCAGGGAGGAAGCAAAGGCAGGTGTGATATGCGTGTTGACTGACTATACGGTGAATGCTTACTAATCAGGAGGTTTGAGCTCAAGAGAAAGCTACAGACTGTAGATGTGACTGTTTTCCCTGCACTACAGACAAATGCAATAGGGCTGAAGAAAAGATGTAGAATATTTGGACTTGATCCTTTGTGGCAAACAAAGTGAATGCTACCAGAGACTCAATTTCACCAACACTTTCTGCTTTCCTCCTTTCCTCCATCACGCTGAACATATGCTGGTTTACTTTCTATGTAACATTTGGCCATATGTTGAACAAGTCCTCTAGGAACGACTTGCCAAGTGCCAGAAAATGCTCTGCTGTGGCAAATTGACAGGTAGACTAATGCTATTCGCTTTTAATGATGTTTTAACATAAGCAGAGATTTGAATGTGTCTGAAAATATGTTCAGAAGGAGAGACTGAGGTTTCTTAACTGTGATCCAAGAAAAGAAACAAGCATGAGCAGTGGTTTAAAAAAACTCCGTAACGTGGGTCATTTTTACTAGAGAGGAGAGTTTAGGCTTAGTTTCTTTTTACATTGTGCTTTATGTGGTTATTTACCTGTTTGTTTGAGAGGAGGGTTGCAAGATTCAGCTCTGTTAACCGTTGGTCTCTTGCCTCTTTTGCTTCAGATGTAAATGGTTCCACTGTGTATAAAACCACAAAGAAACAGACCACAGCAAGCAGGTTTATCCCATTTAATATTTCAAAGAGAAAGAGTTAAGAGCTTTCCATTGAAGCCTACCAGCAAGCATGTACATGACAAGGAGGAATGAGAATAGCTAAACACAAAGATTTCTTGTCAGTATTTACAATCAATTGGAACGTGTGATGTCTTTGCAACCATATAACTTTATTTTACTTATTTTACTTATTTTACTCTTTACTTATAAAGAGTATATTAGTTGCTTGCAGAGACTGCTCTCTGGAAGAAAAATAACCAATACATTCTGTCCCAGTTGCACCTCCTTTTGATACTGAACATTAACATTTTTCCAAAGGAACAAGTGATTCCTGGGTTCCTCAAAGAAGAAAATTGTGTAGGCTGGGTTTTCTTGCAGTATCATGAGGAAGCAACCTTCAGAAGGAAGCTTTTGAGTGTATATTTAGTGAAGCAGTAAAATCAGACACATTTTTGTGGGTGCTCAAGTATAAACTCCTAAAGACTACTGAAAATGAAAGTGGCAGAAATTGATCTGAAAACCTTTCTGCCCTGCTCCTGATCTGGCCCACAGTCTTATTTATCGGCATTATATAAGAGAAGGTGTTGGCTTTGGTTTGTTTGTTAATTTATTCATTTGAGAATGAGACTGGATGGTTTGAAATAGTTAAGTTGTACTGGAGTCCTTGTATGGGTAATGTGGTGTTTGTCGCCTGTGGTTTCTCAGAGACTGAGCAGAAGGTAGGAATAAGTAGCAAATCTTGGGAGATCACTTTGGCTGCAGAACTGTTGTAGGATTCAGCATATCACCAGTACGGTGTCTGTTTGTTGTTTTGTTTTTCAACTGAATTAGTAGAACTTTTCTTTACAGGGCTGAGTTTCACCTTTCTCTTCAATGTTATTGTAGCGTGTGGAATATGCTCCCAACAGTCAGTTCTCAGGGTTTCAGTAAGTACGGGGAATCTGAGGCAAACCATAACATACATACACCTTGTGAGGGTTAGCATTAGCCAGGTTTTTTAAATCAGTAAATGGTTTTTATGCACAAATATAAATTACAATTTGTACGAGTTTCCTTGCACGTATGTATACAGACACTTAAGTTACTGGATATGCTGTATATTTGTCACACAATACCAATGAAAAGACACAGTCACAGTGACACAGGAACAGTATTAAATATTTTTTAACATTTGATTAGGTTTTCCAGCATTTCTTCTGCAGTGCTTTCTGCCCTGGTAAAATGAATAGCTCATCAGCACCTTAGTAAACATCAACTGCAGCCTGCAGCTTTATTTTTCCATCATTAAACAATTGACAATGCGTTCAGTATTCCAGCCCAGCTGATCATGAGATAAAGTGTGACCAAAAAGTAGATCATCTGGTGGATGCTCCAGTATTTGATAGGACACAAAAGGTCCCTTTCTCCTCTCCAGTGTGCCCGTGCAGCTTGTACAGCAAGCAGCGGGAGCTGTGCGTGCCTACTGGAGGCACGTTGCTGTATCTGAAGAACTTGCTCCATTTCATCATTGACGTGAGCACAGCAATAGAGACATCCAAGCCAAGCACAGCCACTTCTTGGCGATTTGTGTATTCAGCTGGTTGCAGTGTTGGGTTTAGTGGCTGAGCTTCTTATTTATGCTTTTGTGGCCCGCATATAGTCCATGGCATGGGGTGTCTGTACAACATACATGCTTTCATGTTGGAAGATGACTGAGGTGGTATTGGACATGCCCATTAACTACCTAGAGTCTTCCTCAAAGAAGGATTTTTTGGTTTTCCTTTTTTTCAAAATATGACCCTTTCTATTAAAAACTGCTGTCTTGCAGGCAAACACCCCACAAGTAAGGTTCACAGCTCTTGAAGGTGCAACGTTGATTATGCACACCAAGCTTGTCTTGGAAGGGCCATCCCTAGGGGGGGCAGCAAGTACCACAGGTGTCATGTCCAGGTGGTGCTGAAGCCACTAGATGTGATACGCGAACAAGTGACTTGATTCTATTTCTGAACACGTGGGCACGTGAGAAGAGAAATGAGCCCACCACATCTCTTCCGTGCTTCTTTCAGGTACAAAATTGCAGATCTGTGATGCATTTTGACTAGTGTCAGAGAGCTGGGAAGATTCCTTCGGAAGGTTCCTTTTGCCAAATGTTTAATTGGTTTTTTTCATGGCTGAAGTTGCTTTATAACATTAATTATTCAAGCCTTGTGTATTTTCTAAATGTGCCTTTTGACTGTGTTGTGCCACAAGCCGTGGAGATGGAAGTGGTGTGTTACTGCATTGTCTTCGCCTCTGTGCTAGGGCAGGGCTGACCCCTGTTGGCCTCCCAGTTTGAATGTTTTTCTGTACCTTAGTGCCTGGAAGCTCCAGAGCTTTGCTTTTTCATAGTGCCTGACATGGGAGCAGAAACCTGTGGCTCACAGGCCAGATGCAGCTGGAAGCTCTTACGTATGTGGTGTTGTGGGTGTCTGGGCTGCCAAAGACATTTGGAACTACTCGGACCATTGCAGAGAGTCAGCTCTTCACACGTGTTTGGGAATTTGTGGCAGCTCCTTTCCTAGCCGTTCTTTTAGTAAAAAACCACATGGGGACTGCATTTGCACAGTGTTTGTGCTGCTCTCCCAGGACTTCCTGAATGCCGGGAACTTGAATGTATCCATGTAAAGCCTTTACTCATTCTTCCTGGCTGCATTGTATACTGTGAGTATATCCGCACAGCTTTTGATCTTGGCAGACTCTTGTGTTCCGAAGACCAGTGGTGGGGTTAATGCTGAGAGCCGGGCTAGGAGCACGGCAGCATCGAAAGGCATGAGATGGGCATCGCAGCAGAGTTCATTCAGGTCCAACCAGTTGGAATCAAATGTGAGAGAGCACAGGTTTATTTGCAGAAGACTGCCCACCCTGCCGAAGGCCAACTTATTGCAGGTGTTGACGTCAACTCACTTCTGAATTTTGAAGCATTTAGATCTTTTTCCTCTTAGTTGTCACTCTTTTTCATACGCATCTCCAGTAACTTTTTTTCCCCACTATGGCCTGAATTTTTTGTTCAGTATTATCTTTCCAATACTTGCAGAAGTTGATCATAACTGGGAAAGAGGCTTTCTTTTTTAAGTGTGAGCCACGCTGTACCTGTGCATTCCTGGATCAGTTCAGGTATGATCCAGTCCCTATAGAAATCAGTCGGGTTTTTTGCACTAACCTCGGCGGATGGTTCGCTCTATCAAGTCATCGTGAGGTTATGGAGCCACGAAAGGCAGCGTGTGGTATTTGGTATGTACCACCTGGAACCTGCCTCTTTTTGATATAGCACAGGGATGTAAAAAATCATGGATAAAACAGAGCTAGGGTTTTCATAAGCTGAAGGACTAAAGTCTACCTAGACAGGTACACCTACACAGGGCCGCTGATGGCAAGAGGGTCTGTGGCAGCATGTTTGGGTCAGAAAACTTCAATTGACAGTCTGACAGTTCATGCAAGTGTTGTAAAGAGTCCTTTTCTACAAAAGCGAACCTTTGGTACACATGCACATGAATTCTAAATCAAACTGATTGATCTACCTCGTAAGCTTAATTCTGGTATGTTCTTTTTTTCTTATAAAACAGCCTCCAACAGCACTGAAGTGAATAATTCTGTATTTGGCAATTATTTATGAACTGCAGATTTCCAACACAGCAGATGCATTTCCTGGATGGCAGCCATTGGTGCATCTGGGGACTTATTTACTAGTTATTGAAAATATTGGACTGGAGGGGAAAAAGAAAAGACGCTGCCATCTCTTTCTAATTTTCAGCTGATTTCTGAGGTGCTCCACAGCATTCCTTCCCCTACCTTTGACACATTAGAAACATCTTTTGACATCTCTCAAAGATTTAGTTGTCTTCCAAAATAATAGTCTTCTGGGATACGTTGCAGGCCCTGCTTCTTGGAGATTTGTATCCAAAGCCATTCAGGACAGCATTCAATTTCTGTAAAGAAAAACAAGAAATCTTTGCAAAAGGTTGTTAAAAAGGATTTTTATATTGTGCCACACATGACTAAATACTAGAATTAATTTTTAGAGTAGTTGAAAAATGAAATTGGGTATCTCGTATGCCCAAAGATTTTCTGTGTTGTACATAAACATTAACCTTGGGACAACGAGGAGCGTCTTGTTCTTTGTGTGCAAAGGACACTGAGGGGAGCAAAGCGGTAAATGAGTGTCAGGTCTCTGCTGTTTCTGCTTTGGCTGCCTCAGTCACAACCAACAGTAGTGGTGCCAAGCTGGGTGCTGCTAACAGACCTGCTCCCTTGAGCTGGAGCCCTTTTACCAGCCCATTTTACAAGCACCAACAAATTATAGACGCAGGGGAGAAAAAAAGTGAAAAATTGATCTGGGATATAATGGAACCCTTGCTGCATTTTGATTTTTTGCAAATGCAAGTGTGCAAGTACTGCTGCTTTTTAAGCTAAGTAGTAATAGAATGGGGAGAAGCACCTGCTTTATACTGATCTTGAGGATTTCATCTCCATTATCTCAGTGACAAGATAGGTGGTATGTTCCACAGTTTGTCTAGTTTTCTGTATTTTTTTTGTCCAAAACTTGTCAGAGCGGTGTGGGGAGTGTTTGATACTCTTTTCCATCCTTCCCGTTCTCATTCCTCCTGTCTTCCATTTTTCTGCTTTTCTTTAATGCCTTTCTTTGGGGAAGTGGAGTTCCAGATGTAATAAGGACAGGCCAAAAGGATGGCATTTGGATTTGTTTTTCACCATGGAGAAAAACATCTCTTCCTCCAGGAGAGGAAGGATGATTTCAGGCCATTAAACATGCAACAGAGCATGCTTATCTTTGGGCTTAATACTTCTTCTTGCTGAAATTTAGAGAGTGAATTTTAATATGGACTTAGTCTAGGGAAGAGCATGTTCTTTACGACACAGTGTTTAGTGTGTGTTAGAATGTCAAATGTGACTCTATGGCGTTGGGATTGAATCCCTCAGAATTCGTCAGGAGACAATATCAATGGCAGGGTTTGCAGTATTGGCTTCTCTTCATGGAATGTATTCTTCTTTAATGGAAAAGCAAGTATCAAGGGCCATTTCTCTAGCTGTGCCTGATCTTATTCCCTCTACACGCTAGCCATATGTTGCATTTTAGATTTAAAGTAAAACACTTTAAGACATATAGTAAAAGATATGCCAAGCCAAATGCTCATGGAAAACCACTTCTAATAGAGAACATGGTAGGCTTGCATGCTTGATATGTCAATGGCATTTTCCATATAGAGGTGAGACCAAAAAAACCAGTGCAGTAAGGGATTGAAAAGTTAGAAACATAATTTGATAAAAATACTCCAAGTGTATGCTGATTGCTTCTTGGTAATTGGGAGCTTTAGTGTCATCAATACTTGAATATTTTTGAAGATACTTTTGGCTTTGTTTTGGTTTTAAAAAAATAGATTTTTTTTTTTTTTTTTTTTTAGATTTCTGTAATTGCCCTGTAAGCTGTTTAATTACTGATATTTATTCTACTGGTCATAATAGAGTTTGTCATTTTAAATATGAATTCATTTCCAGTCTTCAAAAATGTCTTGGGGCATATTAATCTACAGTGTGGATATGAGTGTCATTTTTGATAATTTTCCACTGCTGTATCTTTCCAAGAAATATCTGAAAATTTCTGAAGGGCCATTAGGGTTTGATGCAGATAGCAGAGCTAGCAGTAACGTATAGCTCTTGGGTACGTGGCTCTCTGTTATCTTTTGTGCAAGGAAACAGCATTGAGATGCAGTCTTTCAAAGTGAACCATGTTCCTAAAAATAGGTTAATTGTTTTTACAAAAAATGGGTGGGAGTGGGGTAAGAAAAAAGATCCCCTTTCTCTGCCAGCGGGTCTATGCATTTCTGGTAATGCTGCTTATGCATTGGCTTCCACGTGAGCCCTTAAGCTTGAGGAAGGAAGTCGGAGACCATACTGCAGAATACATTGCTAGACATTTAAAATCGCATACTGTATATAGTGCATGTACCTTAGGGCATTCTGTAAGGTAGCAGTTTGCTGTTAAGACATATCCTTGTGTGCTGGCTGTGCGTCTGTCAAAACCAGGCTTTTTGCTTGTCGTATGAACTCTAGCCTTTCATTTCATCACCGTCTCGGAAGTTGAAGTCTCAAGTCCAGGTCTGCAAATACTCTGTAGTGGAAACTTCTACTGATGTCTTCCTGCCATTACCTCAGATTTATACTGCATCTGTAGATTAATGGCTCTCACTCACTCATCTGTGAACCATTAGAGGTCTACGGAGTGTTTGTGGCTGAGGGGATCTTTCCCTCTCATCGCTGCTTTAAATGAAAATAAGTGGAAAACACCCGATTTCCGTAATGGCTGTAGAGCATGAGGGTCACCCATAGAGAGCTAAGGACTATCAGTGCAATAAAAAGGAGAACAGTCAACAATGCTATTTCAAATGCGAGATTGCCATCGTATGACCATAAGCTGGAAAGGGACAGACTGCACCCACTGTGCCACCCCTGTGTGGGTCCCCTGTGTGAGAGGACATAGTTTGGTGAAAACCGCCTTCAGCCCCAGCTGCCGCCATGGTCAGGGTGGGCCCTGGAAGCGCAGACCTGGCAGCACGGGTGGTTTCCTGGCAGAGCCCCGGGAAGCCGGGCTCCCGGCCTCGCACGCGCGCTTGCTGCAGCAGACGGCATCGATCCTCTGGCCCTGGGCTGGGG